>NC_044306.2:151712077-152012077 GCF_007474595.2 Lynx canadensis | reverse complement strand
ATAATCTCATGGTTCCTGGGTTCAAGCCCTGCGTTGGGCTCTGCGCTGCCAGTGCGAAGCCTGCTTGGGATTTTCTCTCTCCTCTCTCTCTCATTGCCCCTCCCCACTTGCATGCATTCTCACTCTTAAAAAATAAATAAATATACTTAAAAAAGGTACAGTGAGTTAAATGTTGTTTTTATGCCTGCTAACACAACCTCCATTCTTTAGTTCATGGACTAGGGAGCCATTCTGACTTTCAAGTCTTTTTATGTAAGAAACACAGTTGATAATGCTATAGCTGCCATAGGTAGGGATTCCTCTGATAGATGGGGGCAAAGTAAATTGAAAACCTCTGGAAAGGATTCACCATTCTAGATGCCATTAAGAACATTCATGGTTCACAGGAAGAGGTCAAAATATCAACATCAACAGTAGTTTGGAAGAAGTGCATTCCAAGCCTCACAGACAACTTGAGGGGTTCAATATGTGAGTGAAAGAAATAACTGCAGTTGTAGTGGACGTAACAAGATAACTAGAATTAGAAGTGGAGCCTGTAGATATGACTGAATGACTGCAAACTCATGATAAAACTTTAACTGATGAGGAGTTGTTTCTTATGGATGAGCAAAGAAAGTGGTTTCTTGAGACGGGATCCACTCCTGGTGAAGATGCTGTGATGATTGTTGAAATGACAATAAAGAATTTAGAATATTACATAAACTTAGTTGATAAAGCAGTGGCAGGATGTGAGAAGACTGACTCCAATTTTGAAAGAAGTTCTACTGTAGATAAAATGTGGTCAAACAGTATCACATGCTACAGAGAAATTCCTCATGAATGGAAA
This sequence comes from Lynx canadensis, assembly GCF_007474595.2. Taxonomy (NCBI): domain Eukaryota; kingdom Metazoa; phylum Chordata; class Mammalia; order Carnivora; family Felidae; genus Lynx; species Lynx canadensis. The sequence continues at coordinate 152,011,251 of NC_044306.2, read as the reverse complement.
GTCAATCCATGCAGCAAACTTCATTGTTGTCTTATTTAAAAAAAAATGCCACATCACCCTAACTTTAGCCACCACCAACCTCATCAGTCAGTAGCTGTAAACATTGAGACCAGACCCCACACCAGCAAAATATTATGACTTGCTGAAAACTCAGATAAAGTTGACAATTTTGTAGTGATAAATTATTTTTCAATTAAGATATGCACATTGATTTTTTTAGATGTAATACTTTTGCATACCTAATATATTACTGTGTAGTGTAAACATAATTTTTATGTGAACTAGAAACCAAAAAATGCATTTGACTCATTTTAGTATAATATTCATTGTGTTATACTATTCACTTTATTGCAGTGGTCTGGAAGTGAAACCACATTATCTCTGAGGTATGCCTGCTTACTAATATTATCTGTGAATTTATACACAATATCAATTAGATGCACTTATTTAATATTCTAGTTTATGTAAGACTTTAAAATATATTTGCATTTATTATAAAATTTCAGTCACTATTGAAATCACTCCTAGATCTTGTTATTTAATACACTAAAAGATGCAGTTTTATTGCTCATTCTCTCAGTTTTGGTTTTAAATATTTGGTAACTAAATTTCAGTATACCAATCTCCTTTATAATTTGATACAAATTATTGTTTTCATTTGAAAACATTATTTGAAGAAGGGGTAGGTAATCTTCACCAGATGACCAAAGGGATACATAGCACATACAACATTTTACAAACTCCATGCTTGACTGTAGTTTCTGATGGAGCCAGATAGGCTTCTGTATCACCCACATCACTAGCAGAACAGAATTATGGGGTATTTTAGTTTGTAACTTGAGGCTATCTGATCACTGACTTGAATTCTCCTTGTGTGGAAATATGATTAAACAAGAAAAATAAATAATTTAATGTCAGCTTATATTTATTTGACCAAAACCAAGAAAGAAATTATGCTTTACTAATAGTCGTTGGATGGAGTGCCACTGGGGCCCTCACTAGGTCCATATATCTGACAGTCATTGATCACTTACCATATGGAAGGATTCCTAAAGGAAAACCATGTAATTGTAAAGGGTCGATAATGGTGGACTCATTATTCTTTCACTAGCAGAACATTACAATATATTGAAGTTTTTATGCTATAAAATACCCATAATAGCATTACATTTTTTGGAAACTATATCTTTAAGTAGTAAATTCTATAATAATTTATGATGTAATGGGGTTGAGTTTAAAGATGAGTCACTCATTTTTTTCATTTTTCCACTCATTTTACAGAGATAAGTTTCAAATTTGCTGACCTTTTCTTAATAAGCCAGTAGCTTGCTGCCAAGCATATATATTCAAAAAGAATAATGACAGTTAATCTGCCATTTCAATATAAAGGTAGAACTTTAATATTAAGGGAGAAAGTCACTGTTGTTCGAAGGAAATTTTTCCATGGAAATAATAGTTTTAAAAGAGATTCTTGCAAAATTTTCCATCTTTATGTAATTTTGTTTCTAAAAATGATATGTGCCACATATATCTGATAGTTTCAAAACCCTGAAACAATATTTAGAGACTAGAAAGTTAAATTAAAATTTCCAGTGGGCTTAACTTATTTGTAAAAATAGAAAAATGAAACATTTTGGTTTGGAATATCTCTCTACGATCAGAGAAATGGAAATTTTCTATCTGTGTTCCAACAAAAAATATATATAACTGGAAAATGAGATTAAAATATTATCATCATGGTTTAATAAGTGCAGTCAATGATGCTTCTTTTACATTTTTATATGTGGATTTTTAGGAGTTTTTTCTCCTCTTTAACCTATAATTGTCATTAAAAATGTTATACAAAATAAACTTTGCAAAAGATCCCTAAGTTGAAATACTCAGTTTCAAAAATCATGAAGTAAACAATCACTTGCTCTAACAGAAATATTACTATTAATTTTACTGAAACCTAACATTTTCTATCAATAAAACATAATTATTTTATATGATATATACTTCACCTTATTAACTTTCTACGTTTAATGTATTTTTGATATAAACATTCTATTAGTTTTGTGGTATGTGCATACAATTTTTGAAGTTTACATATATTGGGATACAAAATTAAAAGTGTTGTCCCTCATAATAGAGTGCACAATCCGAAACGTTGGCACATCACTGGAATAAACATGTAAGAATATCCATGAATGAGTAATATTGATCTAATCCTTTCTCAACAGATACATATTTAAGTTAATTTACTGTTGTATTGACAGCTTTGCTTTTAATATCCCAGTGGTGATTTGAAAACCATTTCCTCTTGAAAGTCGCTTGAAATGACTTTTATTAGCAAGACTATTTGTTTCATGTTTCAATCATTTCATGAGTTCTTGTAATTATGGGCATATTTTGCATGTTTCATGTTCTATGACATACAAGTCCTTGCTTGCTAAGTATAATCTTCTAAGTGACTATTTCAGCTACACAGAGTTTTTATTAACTTTTATTGCTGACTCATCCTCTCTCCACTATCAATGCCTTAGGTCTAACTATTCAGATATCATGCCCAGATTGCTATAAGAATCTTCTAGCAGTCTCCCTGTCCCATGTTAGAGCCTTTTCAACATTGTTGCCAGAATAATATTTCCAAAAATTAACCCCATACTTAAAGTCCACCCCCCCAAAAAAAGAAATCCCAGTGGCTTGCCTTCAACCTCAAAATAAATATCCCAGTTCCCGAGACTTGTGACAAAAGCTCTCACTTGATGGGGCTCTAATCACCTCAGCCTCTTGCACCACCAGAAGTGTGCCAACTTGTCACCACACTATTGCACATGCAGTTTCTTTTGCTGAAACTCCCATTTTCTTACGTCTTCCTGAATTCTGGTGCCTTCTTTTCTTACATATCTGATGTTCATCCCTCCTCCGTTCCATTTCCTTTTGTTAAACAACACTCATGCTCTGTACTTCCATTGCTGGCACATCAGTGTTTGTCAATTCATTTATCATATTTTAAAATAAGTTATCATAAAAAAAAAAAAACCCTGGATAGAGTCTTTGACCAGAAATTCTAAAATATGACAATTCCCTGATATATCCACAAACAAGGAATGTAGAAAGTTTCTGTGAAATGATCTCAAAGAATGGTTTCATTTTCATTCTAAATGATACTATCCATTGAAGTAACGGGACAGAAAAAAGATACTAAAATCAAAGGGAAAGTAAATACTATACATACTGAGACTAATAGAAAAATGCACATGTATTTTTAACATCTAAAATTTCTATCTTTTATGTGTTTAAAATATAGTTGGATGTTCAATATTTACATGGGAATCATATCCTTATTTTTAAAAATGAAAAGAAACATTAATCATCATGACTAAACAGATTAAGAGCTCCACATATTAAATTATTTCAAAGATAAAATTAGAAACTAACAGAAAAATAAAATGTCCTTCATTTAAGAATATAAATTTATAGTCTCTATTCAGGCTGGTTTAACAAATAAAAGATATTATAATATTTAAAATATGAGTTTACTGAGAGAAAAATTAATAAATTCAGATGATACTAATTTACAAACTGAAGTCATTCTTAAAATATATTTTGGTTAAAGCTCTCAGAGTAAAGCTAGAAGTGTCTTCAAAAGTTATACTGATATGTGATCCTGCTAAACTGGCTCTTCTTGTGGCCAATTTCAATTTCTAAGTATTTATTTTCAGAATGGATTACAAGTGGAAACAGGAAGTTATTTTTCCACAAAATTTTTCAGCTATCATCACATAGAAACTAATTAATAAATATTTCTGGCCAATGGTGCTTTTACTATGTATGTGGATGAATGCCTATGCTTTTAAAAAATTATAGTCATTTACTTAAATAAAAATAAAACTTTTTAATAAAAGTAAATCACTTTTACTGTATATTTTTAACATGGCTTTTTTCTCCTTGGTTGGAGCTAGGGGTGTTGTCTTTGTGTTTCTTGTTCAAAATATTTACTGCCCCTTCCTTTTTCCCGTTCTGATTGGCCTCTTTCTACTGGTTTCCTTTGTGTAAGATTAGGCTTTGTAATCTATCAACATGAGGTAGTTGACTTGCTTTGACTAATGAAATATGAGTGGGAGGGATATTTGTTAGTTCCTAACAGAAGATTTAAAGACATTACATGATTATACTGTGCTCTCCCTATCCAACATGGAGCCAGAATGTCCCAAAAGGGCCTTCTACTTCATATTCATGCTAGATTAAAGATCTGAGTCACCCTGCAAAGAATAATACCAGAGAAAAACTGTGTTAGTGAAGGCTATTGAGATAGAGGGGCTCTTTGTTACTGCGATCTAACTTAGTACACCCTATTCAGGAGGATGCATCAATCATCTATTTTTGGCAGAGTTACACTAAGAATAATACCCTGTTAGCATTTTCTTCTCCTCTGCGTATAATTTTATGTTATATTTTAAGTATATTATTCCACTAACTTATTCATATATCTGGCTCACCTTACCAGTCTATCAGTTTCTTAAAAATAAGATCCATGTTGTATTTATCTGTTTCCCTCATGCCCAGGCTGAATCTTGTTCATAGAAATGTTTAAGAGAAGAGCTTAAGAAAGTTTTGTCAAATTAATGAACAATGGGTCAACTACCAAGTCATAGGAATAAAAAGGTGGAATGTTTGTTGGAAAAATGGAATATAAGAAAGCATAGTAGAGCTTGACAAAGGAAAAGAACAAGAAGATCTCAGATTAATAAGCAAGTAAACTCTTACTATTACATAGCTATGAATATCAAGGAAAAGATCATTTTCTTTTTAAATGTATTTATCTATATATCTACCATCAATCCCATTAGAATGTTTATAGTGTTCCATTTTAAATAATTTCAGCTAGTGATGGTTTTGTCAATTTTCATGAAATATTCATGTCATAGTTCTGTTTATTTCAACTATGTGTTTTTTCACCAAAGAAGAGTTATTGCCATTGGATGCATGGGAAAACAACATATGAGGACACTTTTGGTAGTGAATTAGATATTAAAATGGATAATTTTGTTGAGAAATCAGCACCATAATAGAAGGAAGGACATAGATTCCACCAAAAAATACAATCTGGTTATTTCATCACATTTCAAAATTTATTCTGCTAGCTCATTACACTAGAGCCACAAAAAATCTTTATTAATCAGATTACAGGGATGAAAATATAAGAAAACTTTAAGAAGCACAGTATATTCCACTGTCTGCTATGTTTTATGTGTGTGTATGTATGTGTGCATACGTATATATGTATATGAAGAAACTATAATACTTTATATTTTTAATTATTCTCTAGATACTAACTTTGGTACCAAGCACTTAATGAACATTATCTCATATATTTTTTCAGTTTATTTATTTCGAGAGTGATAGAGTATGCGTGAGTGGGGGAGGGAAAGAAAGAGAGGGAGAGGGAGAAGGAGAGAAAATCCCAAGCAGGTTCCACACTGTCAGCACAGAGCCAGATGCAAGGCTGGAACTCACAAACCATGAGATCACGACCCAAGCCAAAATCAAGAGTTAGATGCTAAACTGACTGAACCACCCAGGTGTACCAAACTTTATCTCATTTAATCCTTACAAAAATCATGTGATTAAGTACTCATATGAAGGAACAGAGGTACAAATGTTTTATTCAGGATTGCCAAGTTGATACAGCAAGTAAATGTAGAAGTAGAATTTATTCAAATACCTAGTTTTCACTAAGTCATAGCGCCTCTCTAAAGACATATATGTTAATGATATTATTTCTATAGAGTTTGATATGTACAACTAGTATGATGAAGACTGAGGTACAGTTTAGTGACTGAAAGGTCTGTACTGTGTGAGTTTAAGGGAACACATGGGGAAAAGTTAGAAGGAAAAAGAAATGGAAGGAAGGAAAGAAGAAACAGAGGGAGGGTGGGAGCCTAGGCTAGAGGTTTCTTTAGTTAGTTTGTTTGTTTGTTTTAATCTCTGAGCTTTAGTTGGTATCCCAATCTCTTTTTCTCCCACTCCTACTTGCTCATACTCCCCACCATATAACTTCCAAAGCCACCAAGATGGGCTTCCCACAATAGAACTGAGCCAGCAGATGCTGGGATCCTTAGAATAGGAACAAGAAACATTTCTGGATCTCTTGGCAGAGGAGGCCCAGTCAAAGGCTGAGATCCTGTGTGGGGAGCCCAGATCCAATGCTCTGTGATCACAGCAGAAGAACTTCAAGCTCTGGTTTTACCTCCCACTGAGGCTCCAAAGTTCAGGGTTCAAGGGAAAATAATCTACTTTTTTACTTTACTCTTTAAATCTCAATGTCCTCAGCTTTAAAGGCCATAGTAATTGCACCAAACTTGTAAGATTGTTACAAGATTTAAATGTTTTTGGTACATAGGAAACTCTCGTTAAATGACCAAATTTTATTTGGGGAAATGATCAAAATATATTTTGGCTTGGGTCAAAATATAAATAGGGTGTATGAGAAACTCATTTATTAATTCTCCCTAACTAAGCAATAATGTAAAATGTTTCTTGTCTGAACAACGTATGTATCCTCTTTGGTATTCTCAGAAAATATCAAAAGTATTGCAATGAAGCACTTTATTTTCACATACCAGATAAGTGGCAATTTATATAAAAGACCCTATGCCTTTATTTTAGAAAGTGATATTCCAATTACTCCATATATTTAGAAAAAAATAGATATTTTGGAGCTCTTAACATTATTTCTTAAATTTATTTAAAAAATTAACACAGAAAATAACAAATGTTGGTGAAGATGCAGAAAAAGGGGAGCCCTTCTTACACTGTTGGTGGGAATGCAAACAGGTGCAGCCACCCTGGAAAGCAGGATGGAGGTTCTGCAAAAGGTTAAAAATAGAACTACCCTACAACCCAGCAATTGTGCAGCCAGATATTCATCCAAGTGATACAAAAATACAGATTTGAAGGGGCATTTGCACCCCAATGTTTATAGCAGCATTATAAACAATAGCCAGACTATGGAAAGAGCCTAAATATCCATTCACTTTAGTGTGGATAAAGAGGATGTGGTGTGTGTATATATGTGTGTATATATGTGTGTGTATATATATACACACATATACATACGCACATACAATGGAATATTATTCAGCCATCAAAAATAATGAAATTTTGTTATTTGCAATGATCTGAATGAAGCTAGAGTGTATTATGCTAAGTGAAATAAGGCACTCAGGAAAAGATAAATACCATAGGATTTTATTCATATTAAAGAAGGAAAGGGAAAGGGTGAAAAAGAGAGGAAACCAAACCATAAGACTCTTAATGATAGAGTATACAATCTGAGGGTTGAGGGAGGCAGGTGTATGGAGAATGGGCTAAATGCATGATGGTATTAAGGAGAGCACTTGTTGTATTGAGCACTGGGTGTTATATGTAAGTGATGAATCTCTAAATTCCACTCCTGAAACCAATATTACACTGTATATTAACTGACTAGAATTTAAATAAAATTTGAAGAAAATAAACAGATAAATGAAAAAGCAAATTTCAGAATAATATAGTGAGATTCAACTGATTTCACAGGAATAATATTTATGTATTAATACACATGTATAACATACAAGATGTTATTCTAACTGGAGAATATAAAACAAATTCTCAAGAATAAGCATCTTGGCAACACAAGGGATAATTGTATTGATGTAGCCTTGCTATGTTTCTACTATATAGAAATGTCAATATACTGCTTGTGATAATGTACTAAAGTTTTGCATGAAATACAATTCAAGAAAACTGGGTAAAGGATAAAAGGGATCTCTGAGTTATTGATTGCAACTACATGTAAATTTACAATTATCTGAAAATGAAGTGTTTAAAAAAAGTAAAAGGAAAGTAACGTGTTTTCAATTATCAAAAAAAAAAAAATGAAAGAAAAAAAAAGAAGAAGAGACACGGGGAAAGGAAGATGGCAGCTGAATAGGAGGACCCTAGTTCCATTTTGTACCACAAACCCAAGCAGTTAATTACCAAATCATCCTAAATACCCCCAGAAATTGACCTGAAGACTGACAGAACAAACTGCACAACTAAAGGGAGAAAAGGTCCACACTGAAGAAAATAGGAATTGCAGAGACAAGGTCTAGGGGAGAAATGATGCTGTGGAAGGGAAGGAGCTGTGGTCTCATGGAAGGTCAGGAAAGAAGGGAGCACATGGAAACATAGAAGGAAAACATTTCCCAAAGCCATTGACTTGGAAAATGAGATGGTCTGAATTTCAAGAGTTCTTGCAATCAGTGGGTCTTAAAGCCTGGAATTTTAAAGGTCAATGGGCTTGGCTGAGATAAAGCCTGAAGGGCACTGCACTGCTCTTGGAAGGAAGCAGGCAAATAACCCAGGGGGTAGGTAATGTGGAAACAGCAATCAAAGAACACCTGAGACATAATGGGGGTAGGGGGCATCCATCAGTCCCTCTGCTGAGGGCTGCCTTGAAAGGCAGCATTCATAGAGACATCTCTCCAGAATAAAAGGAGGTGACTGGTGCCATTTCCCTCCCCAGCCCATCAGCATAAACAGAGCCACCTGAAGGCAGCAGCACAGTGGCAACACTGGCTGCCTACCTCGTTTACACAAAGCCCCACTCCCTGCGCTCTGTTGGCATGGCCTTCTCAGTCAAACTTGCCTCAGTCCCAGCACAATGGGCTCCACCCCCAGAAGACAAGCACAAAGCCCTGCCCAAACCACCTCTCCTGATGAGAGGGTTCTGCAAAGCCTCAATTCTGGTGGAGTTGGTGTCAGCTTTCATTTTAAAAGCAGACCAGAGCACACCTAATTAAAAATTCACCACAATCAGGCCAGGGACCAAACACTATCCCAACAGGCAAGGAGACCTTCTACAGAGGACTGGGCTGAAGGATAGAGCAGCCACAACACAATAGCAGAGCATATGTAGCACAAACTGGAGACTCTCCCTGAATCTGCATGACGTATGCACTACATGACCTCTTTTTCAGAAGGCCATTACTTTCAGGAGCAGGAGACATAACTGGCTCTTCTAACACAGAGAAGAGGTCAGAAATTTAGACAAAATGCCAAGATGGAGAAATTTACCCCAAATGAAAGAACAAGGAAAGGCCACATCCAGAGATCTATATGAAGTGGCTATAAATAACATCCCTGGTGGATAATTTAAATCATAAGGATACTCACTGGGATTGAAAAAAGAATAGAAGACATCAATGAGACCCTTACCACAGACTTAAAAGAGTAAAAAGTATCATAGATGAAGAATACAGTAAAGGAGATTGGAAAGAGGACTGATTCAATGAACAGCAGGTGGGAAGAAGCAGAGGATTGAATTCATGACCTAGAAGACAAAATAATGGAAAACAGTGAAGCTGAACAAAGAGAGTAAGAATTATGCAGCACAAAAATAGACTTAGGGAACTCAGTGACCATGAAACATAACAACTTCCCTAATCTGGGGAAGAAAACAGACATCCAGATCCAGAAGGCAGAGAACTCCCATCAAAATCAATAAAAGTAGGCCAACACCAAGACATATTGTAATTACATTTGTGAAATATAGTAATAAAGAAATATCTTAAAAGCAGCAAGACAGGGGCACCTGGGTGACGCAGTCGGTTAAGCGTCCGACTTCAGCCAGGTCACGATCTCGCGGTCCGTGAGTTTGAGCCCCGCGTCGGGCTCTGGGCTGATGGCTCAGAGCCTGGAGCCTGTTTCCGACTCTGTGTCTCCCTCTCTCTCTGCCCCTCCCCCGTTCATGCTCTGTCTCTCTCTGTCCCAAAAATAAATAAACGTTGAAAAAAAAATTTAAATAAAAAAAAAAAGAAAAGAAAAGGGTGGAAAGGAGGAAATGAAACGTGGTTGGGAACCAAATCCCCATGGAGATGTGAGATGGTCAGACCCTACCCCAGGCACCCCAGGCACTAGGGATTATTCTCCATCATACCTGTCTTTGAAAACCAGTGTGCCTTTGGGTGCTTTTAAAATCAGCAGTCTTAACTCTAGGAGAGACATCAGGCAATAGGAAACTAAATTCCTGCCCTTAAAGAGCCAACATTCTAAATAATTCCACCCAAGACACAGCACAGAATCAGCAGTTTGAAAATGATGTAGGTATATGTGAAGGAGATTTATTTACTAATTTCAAAATATGTTCTGGAGGGGCAAGGGTCTTCAAGAGATTTCTTCAGGAACAAAAATGCCAGCAAGTACCATTTCTCTTTCCTACCCATCTTAGGTACCTGGATATTTGCAGGAGCCAGCCCAAATACCTTCTACCTATCTTGCTAGCACCACATGCCTCACTCCCATGTTCCCCTGCAGACCTGCCTCATTCAACCCACCCATCTCAGCTGGCTTCTGTCCAGTACAGTTCCTTCCCACCCATACCCTGCAAGCAACCCTGGCAGGGACTGGTGTCACTCAAAAGTAACTCCTGTCTTGTGGAAAGGGAGAGAGAACCAGTGTGCCTGTAGGTCTAGCAGCCAAGCCTCTAAACTGTGCAGAGAACAAGCCCTGCCATTTGGCATGCCAGCAACTGTGACAGACAAGCTAGCTGCAGATTTTCAGTTTGACTGCTGACAACCCCCACCAACAAAATCTAATCAGTTGGTCATGCAGGGAACAATCTTTGCTGTTCAGTACACACCTGAAACTGTGGCAGAGAGGCTAACTGCAGACAGCTACCCTGACTGCCAACCTTGCCTACCTGTAACCCTGTACCATCTCAAACAGGCCTCTCAACAGTAAACCTTGTCGACTGAACCCATTGCAGGCAAAGCTGACCATGGCAACTAGCTGAGCTGATGGTAAATGTGGCTCAGTCACAAAAGTAGGGTGCATGCAGCCCACACAGGAGACACCCCTGGAGCACCTAGTTCTGGAGACCAGGGTATTGTGTTACAGGGCACCAAAGGACCTCTTTTATAGGAGGCCACTACTTTTAAGACCAGGAAACATAGCTGACTTACCTAATACATTAACACACACACACACACACACACACACACACACAGAACTGGACAAAATGAAGAGACAGAGGAATATGTCACAATTAAAAGAAAAAATACAGTCACAGAAAAAGATCTAAATAAAACTAAAATAAGCAATACACCTGATAAAGAATTCAAAATTAATAGTCATATGAGTCTCACTGGACTTAAGAGTGGATGAACTCCGTGATAACGTCAACAAAGAGTTATAAAATATAAAAAAGAATCAGAGTTCAAAATTATGTAATAATAATTGAAATTAAAAAATAAACTAGTGGGCAGGGCCTCTGGGTGGCTCAGTCAGTTAAGCATCTGACTTTGGCTCAGGTCATGATCTCATGGTTCATGGGTTCAAGCCCCACCTTAGGCTCTGTGTTGACAACTTAGAGCCTGGAGAGCCTGGAACTTGCTTCACATTCTGTGTCTCCTCTTTCTCTGCCCCTCCCCTGCTCATGCTCTATCTCTGTCTCTCAAAAATAAATAATAATAAACGTCCAACTCTTGATTTAAAAAAAAATACACTAGTGGGAAAGAACAGCAGGTTAGAGGTTGCAGGAGAATGTATCAATAATCTTGAAGATAGGGTGCTACCTTTTGGGATGAGCACTGGGTGTTGTATGGAAACCAATTTGTCAATAAATTTCATAAAAAAAAAAAAAAAGAAGATAGGGTGCTAGAAAGCAACCAAGCTGAACAGCAATAAATAATAATAATAATAATAATAATAGGTTAAGCAAACTCTGCATTATCATCAAGTGTGACAACATTCATACTGTAGAGATCCCAAAAGGAGAAGAGAGAAAGAAGGGAGCAGAGAAATTGTTTGAAGAAATAAAACCTGAAAACTTCCCTAATTTGGGGAAAGAAACAGACATCCAGGTCCTAGAAACACAGTGAATCTCTAACAATATGAACCCAAGGAGGTCAATACCAAGATATATAATAATTAAAATGGCAAAAAGTAATAATAAAGAACAAATTTTAGAAGCAGCAAGAGAAAAGAAAATAGTAACATGCAAGGGGAACCCCTCGAGGCTATCAGCTGATTCTTTAGCAAAATTTTGCAGGCTAGCGGGGAGTGACATGATGTATTCAAAGTGCTGAAAGGAAAAACTTTAGAACTAAGAATAATGGACCCAGCAAGATTATTATTCAGAATACAAGGAGAGATAAAGAGCTTTCCAGATAAATACAATTTAAAGGAGTTCACCTTCACTAAATTAGCCTTATAAGAAATGGTAAAGGAATTCTTTAAGTGGAAAGAAAAGGCTATAACTGAAGTAAGCAAATTATGAAAGGAAAAAATTTCACTTGTAAAAGCAAATATATAATAAAAGTAGTAGATTAATCACTTAGAAAGTCAGTATGGAGGTTAAAACACAAAAGCAGCAAAATCAATTTATCTACAAAATTAGTCAAGAGATACATGTAAGAGTGCTGACTATACTGACTCCATCTTTGGTTCTCCATCTTGTTCATATTTGCTCAAAGACCTCTTTTGGGGCTACCTGTTCCAGGCCTTAGGAGATTAATACACAAACCTTGGAAATGCCTACCCACCAAGTCTGGGATGGGAAGAAGCTTGTTTTGGCCTTCCATTAATTTGTTATAATTAACATAGTCTTTTCTCTTCCTGATGCATAGGTTATGCCACAAGATCAAATTAAAGTCTAGCTGTTGGTTAGGTGCATTCAAGCTGTCTGAGGTGCACATAAACCCTTTTATCTCATTGCAATGTCCTTCTGTCTGTCTCTCACTCTATGTAATCTGTGGACTAAGGTCTGGATTTTGCAGACAATGACTATACAGTTGCCATGGATTGTTCTCTACCAGAATCTGTCAGTGAGTTACCCTAAATAAAACTCTGTGTAAACTGTATGGAGTGGGCTACTTTGTTTTCCAGTCTCAAAGTGCTTTCTCAGTGTGGGAGATACTTTACTGTCTCTCCCTCATCTTCTAACAGATATACAAAATAAAAATAAATAAAATAGGACTCTTTATACACAAAATATGGAGGACAGACTTAAAATATAGCATTTTTAGATTATGTTTGAAATTAAGCATCCATCAACTTAAAATAGACTGCTATACATATAAGGTGTTATATATAACCTAACATTATCCACAAACCAAAACTATAATACATACACAAAATATAAAGGAAAAGAAATTTGGGGCACCTAGGTGGGTCAGTTGGTTAAGCATCCAACTTTGGTTCAGGTCATGATCTCACAGCTCTTGAGTTTGAGCCCCAGGTCAAGCTCTGTGCTGATAGCCTGCTTTGGATTCTGTGTGTCTCCCTCTCCACTCCTCTCCTGCTTGTTCTCTCTCTCTCTCTCTCTCTCTCTCAAAAATAATAAACATTAAAAAAAATAAAGGAAAAGAAATACAAGCATTAACACTAAAGAAAACCATCAAACCACAAGGGAAGAGAGCAAGAAAAGGAGGAAGGAAAAGAGAAGACTTATAAAACCGACTGGAAAACAATTAACAAAATGGCAATAAATAACACATCAATAATTACTTTAAATGTAAACGGACAAATGCTCTAGACAAAAGACATAGGGTGACTGATGTATTAAAAACAAATAGAAAACAAGGGGCGCCTGGGTGGCGCAGTCGGTTAAGCCTCCGGCTTCAGCCAGGTCACGATCTCGCGGTCCGTGAGTTCGAGCCCCGCGTCAGGCTCTGGGCTGATGGCTCGGAGCCTGGAGCCTGTTTCCGATTCTGTGTCTCCCTCTCTCTCTGCCCCTCCCCCGTTCATGCTCTGTCTCTCTCTGTCCCAAAAAAAAAAAAAAAAAAAAAAAAAATAGAAAACAAAACTCATCTATATGCTGTCTACAAGAGACTTACCTCAGACCTAAAGATATATACAAACTGAAAGTGAAGGCTTGGAAAACATACACTATTCAAATGGAAACAAAAGCTGATGTAGCAACACTTATATAAGATGAAATAGACTTCATTTATTTTTTTTTCAACGTTTATTTTTTTGGGGACAGAGAGAGACAGAGCATGAATGGGGGAGGGGCAGAGAGAGAGGGAGACACAGAATCGGAAACAGGCTCCAGGCTCTGAGCCATCAGCCCAGAGCCTGACGCGGGGCTCGAACTCCCGGACCGCGAGATCGTGACCTGGCTGAAGTCGGACGCTTAACCGACTGAGCCACCCAGGCGCCCTAAGATGAAATAGACTTTAAAACAAAGACTGTAGCAAAAGACAAAGAAAGGCACTACATAATGATAAAGGGATCAATCCAATAAGAAGATATAATGATTGTAAATATCTATGCACCCAACATAGAAACATCTAAATACATAAAGCAAATATTAACATAAGGGAGAAATTGATAGTAATATAATAATAGAAGGAGACATTAATGCCCTACTTACATCAATGGATAGATCATCCAGACAGAAAATCAATAAGGAAATGGTGGTTTTGAATGACATGTTAGACCACATGCACTTCACAGATATATACAGAACATTCCAGCTTAAAAAAAAATACACAACTTTTCAAGTGGACATGAAACTTGCTCCATAATAGGTCACCTTAGGCCACAAAAAAGGCTCAATAACACACACACACACATACACACACACACACACACACACACACACACATAAAATGGAACATCACTCAGTCATAAAAAAGAATGTGATCTTGATGTCTGCAACAGTACAGATGGACCTAGAGGGCATTACGCTAGGGGAAATAAAAGAAAGAAAATACTGTGTGATTTAATTTGTATGTGGAATCTAAACAACAAAATGAACAAAGAAACAAAATAGACCCTTAATGACAGAGAACATACTGGTGGCTGCCAGACAGGAGGTGTGTAGGGGAGGGACAAAATAAAGGGGATTTAGAGATACAAACTTCCTATTATAAAATAAATAAATCACAGATATGAAAAGTACATCGTAGGGGCACCTGGGTGGCTCAGTCAGTTGGGTGATCGACTTTGGCTCAGGTCATGATCTCGCAATTGTGAGTTCAAGCTCTGAATCAGGCTCTGTGCTGACAGCTCGGAGCCTGGAGCCTGCTTTGGATTCTATGTCTCCCTCTCCTCTTTGTGCTCTTTCTTTCTCTCAAAAATAAATAAACGTTAAAAAAATTAAAAAAAAATTACATCCTAGAGAATATAGTCAATAATACTGTAATAATGTTATATTGTAACAGATGGCAATAATACGTATTACAGTGAGTATTGAGTAATGTACAGCATTGTTGAATTAATATGTTGTACACCTGGAACTAATATAACATTATATATTAATTATTATACCTCAATTAAAAAGCTAAATAAAAAATCAGTTTATAAAATATATCAATAAATATAATACAGGTAAATAAGGAAATGTCAAAAATATAGCTGGTATTATGTGAATAACTGTAGAAAACATGGTTAATGTATTTTCTTTAAAAATTTTTTAATGTTTTTATTTACTTTTGAAAGAGAGAGAGACTGAGTGGGAGAGAGGCAGAGAAAGAGAGGGAGACACAGAATCTGAAGTAGGCTTCTGCCTCTGAGCTGTCAGAACAGAGTGGGGGTTGAATCTATGGTGTGAGATCATGACTTCAGCTGAAGTCAGATGCTGAACAGACTGAGACACCTAGGAGCCCCTGTAGTTTCTTGATTTAAAAAATCCATCTTACCATTACCTATCCTGTAACCTAACCTAGTCATTCTTTTTAGAAAACATTTTACAATGTTTTCTTTACCCTGTATTCTCAATTTTTATCATAACTTCTCTCATCCCTTTTTCTTCTTTTTTACCATGGAAATAAATATCAAATAAATATATATCTTTCTGTTCCTGTTCAGAAACCAGTATTTTAAAATACAATGGTATCTTTGTGAATACTCTTTGACAGAGTTTTGCATCATTCTTTACTTTTCTCTACTTCTCACATATTTTTATCTTATATCCTCAAATCAAAAGTGCAGTGTTTTGTACATAAAGATTGTATTTCCCTAATGCACAGAACATTGGACTAGAGTCTATAATCTTGATTCTAGTCCTGGCTTAGCTATTAACCCATGAATAAGTCAATCACCTCACTAGTTATCAATTTTCCTTTCTTCAAAATTAGAGAATTTGATTATCGCTAATATTCTGCTCCAATCTCTACTGGAAGGAGATGTGTTCCTTTAAAATATTTGTATTGCCTGCTTTTATACATATTCATTTTTCAGATACAGGCATTTTTCATTCAGACCTCCTAATTGGTTTTCATCTGCCATTTTTGATCCATGCTATTTTTATCAAGAACAAGACAGAAAAATCATTAATAATTATGATATATCTCTGAATTTTAAAGCTCATATATTAGAACCCAAACTTTTCAATAAGTTTTATGAAATGTTTTGTCTTTCCTACTAGACTGGGAGGCCCTTAAAGGCATAGTCCTTGACTAATTCATCTTTATATTTTCATAGTACATAAAACAAACTGCCTTGCATGTTAGGGACTTGAAGAAATTCATTGAATAAAAGCACCAGAAACCTTATTTACATTTCTAGCACTGTTCATATTGAAAATGTCAAATTTTCTGGAATCCTCAACTCAGAAACATAGTTGAGTTTCATAGTAGACACTAAATCTAAAACTAGAAAAATAATATTATATCACCAACTTTTAGGCTGATTTTCATCAGACAAATCTAGACTTAATATTTAGAAAAGGAAAGAATACCAAAGAAGAATGGGGAAATGCTGATATTAAAAGGGGAAGATGATATAGCTGACATTTATGAGATATCAAACATTTGACTCAGCCATAACAAATATTTAAAAGATTTAGCTTTAAATTATCTTCAGGCTTGCTTTTTCTTATTTCTATAGCCTGTTACTGTTCTATAGCCCGATACTGATAATTTCAGTATCCTTATAAAATCACAATTTGAGAGGTCACTATTTAACTTTGAGTCCCCTTTTCCTTTGCTGCTTCTGTCCATTTTGATTGTGACTGATAATGTTGGGAGACTTCATGGCATCATTGCCTCATGTAGTTTGTATGCCTCAAGGAGATGTAATCTCAGATGACCAAGCATCTATCACTCCTATGAGGAAATATCTATAACAGGCAATTAATTGTATTTCAGATCCTCCAGTTAGTCATTTATATAAGATTTAACAGTAGTGTTCATGGGCATTCTATTGATCTGTATGTGTGGCCAATTTATCTTTCCTTCCCTGTGACTGAACATAATATACAGCATATTTGTTTTTTTCTTTTCTTTCAATGAATTATCATGTACTAAATTTGCTTTCCCCCCCTTCTTAAAATGTTATTGGATTTATTTATAAAGTTGAGTATTTATATGTAGGTGAAGGTTGTGATTCTTACCACATAAAGCCATTTGCAAAAATATAGAAATGTAAGCCCCATTGAATAAACAAGTAAAAGCAAGCCCAAGTACCCTTGAATTTCTCTCTGTAAATGCTTATAGTTGCCCATCACAACACAGAATACAAAGGCTTCAAAAAAAATGCAACATTTCCTTCCCTTTCTTTTTCTGTACACACAAGTACATACAGGAAGGGACTGCAGAGGTTTAAGATTGTCTGGTACTATGGAAAATACTGCCTTTCTAGAATCTAACACAGTCCAAGATTACTTTGTGACAAAGAAAAGTAGGGCCACCCGAATAGGGCTAGAGAAGGGCCTGAAACAATTTGTTATCTTTATTTTTAAACATACCCACTTCAGAAAATGATGGACAGCCTACATATGAGGGAGTCATGGGCTTGCACAAATCCTCTTAAGCTTTTTCCTCCAACGGAGGCAGAGATATTTGGAAAGAAACAGAGAAAACACCCAGACAGCAACAAGATCATCATTAATCAGGAATCGTAGTTTAAACTTTAACTAGCTTTTGGAAGCAATCTCCAAATTGCACTTTTCTGTTTTCCTGGGGATTTTTTCCCACTTATCTATCATATCGAGTGTGGGGCAAAAAATGAATTCTAATTTGTATACATTCATGCTAAAAGCAGAAGAGAGAAAAAAGTCACAGCCATTTCCCAGTTAAATAATAACTTGGGTTTTTTGGAGTTTCATTTCTTATTTCTCTTCTTTTCCCTTATCTCAAAGTACACCTCTTTGTATTCCAGAAGAACTCCAAGATTTGCATATAAATCTAATTGTGTGTATTGATGCAAAACTTTTCAATTCATGACAAACTACCCATAGATATTAAAATTAATTTGTGAGGAAAGAGCCATTGTGTTTAGAGATACACAGTGTCAAGCCTCCTGCTCCTCCACATTTTACCACCACTTAGCTGTCCACAGCATGGCCTTAGAAGTACTAAACACTCACTTAAGAAAAGAGCTACATGTCTGAGAAAGATGTATATATGAACTTGGCTTTGTATATCTGTGTACTTTGCATATGTACTTGTTACTTTTATTATTACTGAAAGGTAATGTAAGGCTTTTCCTATTGAGAGGAGATTGATCCAAGTAAGGAGTCACTTCAACCTTGTGACAATTGGGAGTTATTATCACTTACATCATATAGTAATCCCCAAATTAGTTAGCAACCGAGTAGCTACTTGTGTATTTACTCTGTGTAAATCAATTTTTCTTACTAAAATCAAGACCATTGCATTCTCAGATTTTTCTTTTAAATTTAAACTAGGTTGATTGAGTAGATGTGGTGTTTATTTATTCAGTTATGTCTTATCTTAGGTATAGTGCTTTCTTTCCTGTGGATGTAAGTCATAGGGCTCTCTGAATTGTTTATGTTAAGGGAGACAGAGGGGTATTTCCAGAAAATATAATGGATCTTAGTATTTTATTTAGACAGTGACTTCTCTACTAGCTCTCTCTGATCATGAAATTCCAAAGTTGAATGTAAATTATTTGGAAGTCTATCTTACTATTCCTATAGTTGAACTTACCAAGAGGAGTATCTACTGATGCAGATGGAACAATACTATCAAAATTGAAAAAAGGAATTTTACTTTTAAGCACATAGGAGAAAAAACTTCAAAGTTACCAATTCTTAGGTTTATAGCTTTTATACAGCTAGTATTAAAGCTCGTAACTCTTATAGGGAAGGAGAAAGAAGTTTAAGACTACAATCCTGCTCATAGCTTAAGAGTAGAAGTGATATACTGGATAGCACTTTATTTAACCTGTTTTCTATCTTCTTGTTAGAGATTTTATAGACCATGGGCTTATGTTATCCGTCATGCCATTCTGGTCATACATAATTTTATCCAGGAGTATGTGGCTGAAATGAACAAAGGGGGTAAAGAGAATGACATGTTTGTCCTAAAAGTTCAAGTGAAAAATTTAAAAACATCAGTGGACTCTGGAGAGAGCCCCATTATTTGAAAAAACTTGATATTATCAGTTTCAATTAACAACATTTTAATTTAGAAACTGTTACTAACAAAATGTCAGAAATTCTGTATCTTGGTATTTTTCTTTCAGAGTGAGTCATCTAGGTAAACTACCACAAAACTGAGTGTAAAATAATTATGTGGTACCCAATAAAATTTGGATAATGTTATAAAAAATCCCAAAGGAGATACACCATTTGATGCCTACATAACAAAAATCGCTTTTCAAACTTAAATAGGAACACAGAGGTCTTTGTAATTAACAAAATGACATTGAGATATACATAAGTTAAGAAAGTGTAGAGAAAATGAAATTAATGAATGTTTTATAATACACACAGAGGCAGTTAAGGTTATTGTGCTTATTTCATTTAAACATTGTATTTTCCAGTTGGTAATGACATAAATATCAAACCCTCTTTAAAAAACAGTCAGTTAATGGCCTATAATCAATAGAGTTTGCATATGTCCATTCAAGGACAGAATTTAGTTTTTGAAATTCAGGATAATAGCCACTTCTTAAATCTACTTGTATAGATAACCTCTTACTGTGAAAGCTGCACTACAACTAAATTTTTTGCCCTTGAAGTCAATGAGAATTCTGTTGCCTGAAATGTGACCACAAATGGACTTACTCTGAATTCTGTAGATTTTATTATTTAGTCATGAGGCCTCTTTCCTGGGCATTAGAATATGACTTAAGAGTCTGTGGATGGGAGAATAATTATTTGCTAAATGTAATACTCTGGCTTCAAAAGATTTGCATTCTAATTGATAACCTTGTGATAAATATGTCACTGAGATACCATAACTTGTTATCTTTCTGATATTCTTAATCTGAAAACCATTAAGACTGCATGCAATCTAAATTCAAATTGTTTAACAGTGATCTTATTATGTCTGATGGAAACTTTAGGTCCACACTATGAGATTTATATATCAGATCAAACTTTCATTTTCAAAGGGAAAAGTATAAGATTTTTAATATCTAGATATTTGCAAGTAAATGTAGCTCTATATATGTAACATTTTTTCATGGATTTTTAAAGTAATCAACTAGAAGAGTTTCAAGGGTATTATAACACGATACTCATCCAATAAATAAACCCTAGTCATTAGAATGACAAGCCAGTAGAAAATGTTCCCCTTGGAAAGTCACATGGTAACCAGAAACATTACTTGACTAATTACAATTTCAAAAGATACTGACATTTATTTAAATCCAATTGGATTTTTCCTGATATTGCTTTGTTTTGGAAAACAGCCAAATGTTTAATGAATCAGAATTTTTATATTTCATATACATTTTCCAAAAGACTTCAGTAAAATGCATTATGACACAATCAAGCAACAAAATGATTTTTAAGTTTTTTTTCTTTCTGATTAAAACATATATGCAGAAAGAAAACAAAAACATGCATTAAATATACCACTGCTAAGAATTCCACCCTTAAAGTAAAACTAGCAAAATAATTCTACTTTACTTTCAATGTAGTTGGAAATTAACAACAGGGTTTATATAATTTCATTAAAGAAAGACATTTAGACTATTGCAATGTGTAAAAACAACTATAATAAAACTTGCTTGACTATAGTGAGTAGTGTAATGACTAATATGCAAGTCTACCCTTAAGGAATTTATAGTTTAGAAAGTAAGAAAGACATACATGACAAACTGAGGGATAGGAGGCTATGGAAAGGATTATCTAGCACTAATGGAAAAAAGAGGAAGAGAGAATACAAGAAAAATTCCCATGCAACTCAGGAGTCTCCCATCCCTAAAAGTTAAAATGGTAATAAAACCCAGACATTTTAAATGAAAAGACATTTCCAAAAGAAGTCACTTAATTTTTTAGTTAAGATTTAAAATCACTATTTTGTTCTTGGCAAAACTAGCTTCTTTGATAATGAAAAGTAGTTTTTCTGCCACACAAAAGGTGTGGATGACTCTAAAAGCACAGAACATGATATATATCAGAGTGACTACTGAACATTGAAATTAAGTTTCTAGAAAGGGGTTGACATAGGCATTTATTTGGCCTTTGAGGTGTGGAGATTGCATTGAAATTCCAGATTCTTTTTTTTTTAAGTTTATTTGTTGAGAGAGACAGAGACAGAGACAGAGAAAGAGAGAGAGAGAGAGAATCCCTGAGTGAAGAGCAGGGCCTGATCCCACAACTGTGAGATCACGACCTGAGCCAATATCAAAAGTCTGATGCTCAACTGACTGAGCCACCCCAGCATCCCTAAATTCCCAGACTTTTAATTTATCAGCTTCTATATCTACTTAAAGGAAATGAGACTTGACCTAACGAAGCCTGAAGTAACGAAAGCAAAGGTGAATAAACAAGATATGTAAAAGAAATTAGACTAATTGTGAAAGGGGATAAGGATCGAATCTCTTATTATTTTTGTTGAAATATTAATAATCAAATGTAATAATATACATTATTTCATTCAAAAGGTTTTTTTACCCCAAATTATTTGTGGTTGAGGATGAGGCATATTAGAATACACATGCTTAATGACCTTAAATGTCAAATTATGACACAAAATTAGCAAAACAAACAAACAAACACACACACAATTTGAGTAAAAAGGGATAAAAATGTTATACTACCATTTCTAACTGAATTAACTCTTTTGTTGCTCTATTGATATAACCATGGAAGAAATAAATCAGCAGTTTATATCATAAAAAGATTTGACCATTATTTGGCCTATTACCTTTAATAAAAATATGTATTCAAGAACCAGTCACAAAGCTTTTCCTCTTCTAAGGAGCAAAAACAAACTAAAAGAAATAAAGCACTTTACATGTAAAGCACTTTTCAATAAAAAACTATTTACCATTAACATGTTATTCTTGCAGTTTCTGGACTTTTTGCCTATTTAGAATGGAAAATAACAGAATATTTCCAGACATAGTTGGCGAATTCATCCAAAAAAGTCTCTGTCAGATTTAGTCTTATGGTTTTTGTTTGTTTAATCTGCTGCCTGAACTGAATGAGGCCTAAGACACAAGTTAATATATTTTAGGACCAATGTGAGCAATCATAATACCCATTTATAATGGGTAAAGTGTTCTTGTCAATTTGTTGGTATGCAAACAATTTAAATGTCAGAGTGATCATATAAAACAGATTATTAAGATTTGGCTTTACTTTTTGACACTATTTTCCTGTATTATATCCAAATATAATTTTTTTAAATACCACTGTTAAAAGGACCAGACTCAAAGGAGAGGAAATCAGCACGGCCATGCCTTTTTCTTATCCCCCAATCCTCTTATTCAATTAAATGCTGACAAAACAACTCTACTGTCGGAGTGGTTGAGATGAATGACTAGTTTATATTGCTTTATCCATGATATACATAATCACAATAAAATTTTTCTTCATATAATATCTTATTTTTTGACTTAAATTTTTGTTAGTTAACATACAGTGCAATATTGATTTCAGGAGATTCAGTGATTCATCACTTACACACAACACCCAGTGCTCATCACAATTTTCTTCATATAACTACTAGAAGTTCATTAGCTATCTGTAATTTCCCAAAGTGGGATTTTTGTCTTTGAAATTAGAATGTCATTAGTGTGAGTTGCTATCATGCCAGTAATCTTCAAAACTTAACTCCAAGGCAATTAGTTTAAGTGAACTCTAATTTCCAGATATAGGCTCCCTTGTAGTGCAAAACAGTATTTTGTTTTTCAAAACTACCTGTTTAACAAGGACTTATTGTCTGATTATTTTAGATTTTACATAAAATTTGTTTCACATCTTCACATCTTGTTCTTTGGTTGTTATAATTCTTATTATGTTTTCTTTGGAATGTTTGGTTATTTTTCAAATATAGAAAGCTTAGTTTCTTTTTTGGTGTGTTTGAGTGAAATTTGAGATATATTCAAATGGTCACTGAAATATTTTTTTCCTATTTAAAAGAAAAAAGAAAAAATATAAAAACTACAACTTTATAATTGTTAAATGCCTTTGTAATGTGTTATGTTTGATTAATCCATTTATACCATTGGAACAGAGTTGATATGACAAGGAAATTCAGGGAAGATCATGTCTATATTATCATACTTGTATCATTCTCTAGCATTGTCCATTCTATGGTATATAAGTTACTTTCATCATGTGTATAATTAAGTATAATAAGGCATTCAGAGTCTAAAAATAATGGTTTCTATTATGGTAAATGTATCCAACATTTTTTTATTGTTCTCTTTAATTTGAAAGATGCTTTTCAGGATATGTTTAAGTTTCAGAATTTATCAAAGAATAAGAATTTATCTCATTCTTTGAAACAGAAGATGCATAGAAAAGATGAAACCTTATTTCCTTTAACTTTGATATTGAGTCTCATCTCACTGTACTTATTAAGATACATTTATTTGCTATATTTTATTTCTCAAGACATATGAGTAATTTTCTATTTTCCTGTCCATTCTACTAGATAGTATCATAAAGATCAGTATGAATTTCTTATTATTTTATAGCTACTGAACCTAGAATTTTGAAAGCCATAATTATTATTTTTGACAGAAAGTTGATAGAGATAAATGGCTAAAGAAGGCCATTTCTTCATTTACTGCATGGAAGACATTTACCTTATGACAAATACTATGTAAAGACTTACAGGTGAAATTTATTTTATGATGCAGCTCATATAAGCACTTTTATTTCCTTAAATAACTGGTAAAATTTCTCTCTCTCTCTCTTACTCATTCATTGAATATACTATTTATTTACAAATTTGTTTCCACCAGAAAGTGCAATGCCATTTTAACACATATATTCTTTTAGTAAAACACAACTTTTTTTAAAAAAAGCTGCCTGTATACACATGAGACTCTAACCTGTATCCCTGGTGTACCTAAGACTCAAAAAAAGTGTCAAAATAAATTGTCCTTTCAAAAGCCCAAGATACATTTTGTCAAATCAAAATCAAAGTCAATGCCAGCAAACTTCATCACCAGTTTTGTTTCCCTGTCCTTTGTTCATATATAATCTGCAGTCAAATCTTTTTTTTATATTTATTTTTATTCACAAGTTTCCTCACTCCCACAAGTATTATATAATTACAAGACCTTTCTCTATAAATATTTGACTGAAAGAGATCAATTTTCTTGAATATTTTTGAACTCTCCTAGAATAAACAATGTCAATCTCTTTGATGACTTTGAGAAGACTGAAACTTGCTAGATTTACTAAATCTATAGCACTTAGCTATTCTATGAAAATAATTTTTATTAAAAAGTAAAGAGGGGGCACCTGGGTGGCTCAGTTGGTTAAGCATCCAACTTTGGCTCAGGTCATGATCTCTCAGTTTGTAAATTCGGGCCGCGTGTGGGGCTCTGTGCTGACAGCTTGGAGCCCGCAGCCTCCTTTGAATTCTGTGTCTCCCTCTCTCTCTGCCCCTCCCCTGCTCATACTCTGTCTCTCAAATATAAATAAATGTTAAAAAAATTTTTAAAAAGAAAAGTAAAGAGGACAGGATTTAAAAGAAGTAAATAATATTGCAGTCTGTTTGCCATTTGTTATTTTTTAATTGGTTTTCTGATTTTTTTATGTCTATTCTTAACCAAGACTGGATAGACTTTTGTTGCTGAGTAGAATTAAGGGAGAAATAAGACTTATGAAGTGAAAGCAAAGTAAGGATTTGGGTGTAGGAAAGGGGAGCTATGATTTGAAAGAAAAACTTTAATAATGGCAGTTTAACATTCTTGAATGCTTATTTAGTACCTGGAAATACACTAAGTGCTTTACATATATTAGCTCATTTAAACTTCTCAGTAACATTCTTTTTTTCTTTCTTTCCTTCTTTCTTCATTTATTTTTTATATTTTTATTATTTTTTTCAGTAACATACCCTCTAATGAGAAGGCACATCTTTTTATCCATGTTATAATTTAAGTAACTGATGCACAAAAAGGTTAACTAAACTGCTTATGGTATCACAGTTAGGAGTGGTACAGCTATGATAGGAATTTTGCCAGTTCTATTTCCCTGTCCACACTCTCACACAGAATCATACTATACATGATAATTAAATCTGATTCATTTTGTGACATTAGTAAAAGTAATCTCTTAAGACAGGAAAGAGCAGGACAAGTATTTCCTTACCTTGTGAAAAGACACAGAAAATGAAGAGTAAAAAAAAAATTTTAAGAAGTGGAAAGTATATAGTTTCTGAAACAATATTGTAGATTCAGTGGACAGATTAACCTCCCCTACCTTCCTATTTAAATGTAAATATATCTGGGGCGCCTGGGTGGCTCAGTCGGTTAAGCGGCCGACTTCAGCTCAGGTCAGGATCTCACGGTCCGTGAGTTCGAGCCCCGCGTCGGGTTCTGGGCTGATGGCTCAGACCCTGGAGCCTGCTTCCGATTCTGTGTCTCCCTTTCTCTCTGCCCCTCCCCCATTCATGCTCTGTCTCTCTCTGTCTCAAAAATAAAACGTTAAAAAAAAATTAAATGTAAATATATCTGCCAAATAAAGTGAAGCCAAAACAAAACGGGGAGTGTACCCATTAGAATTTTTGACAAAATTTTGGAATACAGAGAGCATATGCAGTACATGAGATTAATGAAGTAGAGTGGAGAAAGACATAAGCAAAACAGGTATGGTACAAGGCAAGGATATAATGAAACTCGGAGTTTTCTACCAGATGGGACTCTGCAGGGATTCCAAACTCAGAATCACAGTCCATAAAAAGCAAAAGTCCAATGTATATGAATTACTCTAGTTTTTAATTTTTTTAATGTTTATTTATTTTTGAGAGAGACAGAGAGTTGAGAGAGTGTGCAAGTCAGGGAGGGGCAGAAAGAGTGGGAGACACAGAATCTCAAGCAGGCTTCAGGCTCTGAGCTGTCAGCACAGAGCCAGAGGCGGGGCTCAAACCCATGAACCACAAGATCATGACTTGAGCTGAAGTCGTACCCTTAACCAACTGAGCCACCCAGGCGCCCTTCCTCTAGGTTTTTAATTTAATGATCATCAATGGTTGTTCAGTCCTTCTCATACTCCTCATATAGAGAAAACTTGTCAGTGGAGACATTTACCATCATACCTAAAATTAGAGTAAATCCATTGAATCCATAAGAAATTTGCCAGTGAGTAACTAAAATTTAAGTGGCAGGGTTGGTGCACCAGATAAAAACTCTTCATTTTCTGTCACGTGTGATAAGAAGTTCAGTTTGTCTGCCAATATTTTGACCACTAATTCTAAAATAAAAAATGTCAGTAGATATGCTAATAATTTAAAACTCGTAATCAGTTCAAGAAAACACATATGAAAAGTAAATCCTTATAGTAATCAAACTATTCACAAATATTAATAAAAAAATAGAAAACTAGTGGTCAACACATATTTAAAAAAAACCAATTGTACAGGAGTGAACCATTACACTAAAAAAATGACAAATTATACCAGAGGAAAGAGATAATTCACGGAATACAAGGACATTTAAAAATAGCTAGCAACGTTGGAGAATATTAAAAAAAAAAAAAAAAAAAACATTGCTTCAGAGTGTCTGGATGGCTCAGTCAATTAAACACCGGACTTTGGCTCAGGTCATCATCTCACGGTTTGTAAGTTTGAGCCCCCATTTGGGTTCTGTGCTGACATCTCAGAGCCTGGAGCCTGCTTAGGATTCTGTCTTTCTCTCTCTCTCTCTCTCTCTCTCTCTCTCTCTCTCTCTCCCTCAATCTCTGCCCCTCCCGCCTCATGTTCCGTCCGTCTCTCTCTCTCAAAAATAAACATTAAAAAAATTGATTCAATAAATCAAAGAGAAAAACTGATTTGAGAGAACCAGAAAGACATTTTTTTAAACTGTAAATGCATGGAAAATGAAAAATTTAATAGAAGACATTAAAGATAAAGAAAATTTGTAGAATGTTGAGTAAAATGCCAAAACAAGAAACAAAACTTAAGCATAGAGATTCTACCGTAAAAATATTTATTTATTTAAAAAAAAATTTTTTAATGTTTATTTTTGAGACAGAGAGAGACAGAGCATGAATGGGGGAGGGTCAGAGAGAGAGGGAGACACAGAATCCCAAGCAGGCTCCAGGCTCTGAGCTGTCAGCACAGAGCCTGATGCGGGGCTCGAACTCACGGACAGTGAGATCATGACCTGAGCCGAAGTTGGACGCTTAACTGACTGAGCCACCCAGGCACCCCTATTGTAAAAATATTTAAATAACAAAAAGCAAAGTGGGGGCACCTGGGTAGCTCAGTCTTCTAGGTGGCTAACTCTTGATTTTGGCTCAGGTCATGATTTTACAGTCATGAGTGCAAGGCCTGTGTCGGGTTCCCCACTGAGCACAGAGCCAACTTCGGTTTTTCTCTCTCTCTCCCTCTCTCTCTCAATCTTTGCCCCTCTGCCCCCCCTCCCCCGCCCCCCAACTCACCAGTGCAGGCTCTCACTCTCTAAAAAAAAGACAAAAATCATAGAGCTGAAGTGCAAGAGTATTCGAATAAAGGAAGTTAACATTAACTGCTAATTTTTAAATTTCTCTATTTTTGACCTATCAACCAAATTGGCTTATAATAAAAAATATATTGAAACATCTGCAGAAAGTCTTTTGTAGAGTATAACCAGAATATTTTAAATGTAAAGAATCATAACAGTCATTAAGTTAGATTTCTCTTTGAACTAAAATAGTACTAATGAGGGGCGCCTGGGTGGCGCAGTCGGTTAAGCGTCCGACTTCAGCCAGGTCACGATCTCGTGGTCCGTGGGTTCGAGCCCCGCGTCGGGCTCTGGGCTGATGGCTCAGAGCCTGGAGCCTGTTTCCGATTCTGTGTCTCCCTCTCTCTCTGCCCCTCCCCCGTTCATGCTCTGTCTCTCTCTGTCCCAAAAATAAATAAAAGTTGAAAAAAAAATTTAAAAAAAAAATAAAATAGTACTAATGAAAATATTTTAAATATATATAAAATAAGTTTCTTAAAGTTTGGCTTTATATCTGTGTGGTGTTATTTAATACACCTTCTTCTAAATCATATGTTTAGTATATTGAAGTATTCACTGTTCAAGCTTGAAGTTGGAGTGTACTTTTTAAGAAAGTATAGGTGCTGAATTTTTTAAGGTCTTTTTTTCATTTATGTTACTGAGAAATATTAAAATAATTGACCCAGTCAGGAAAGTAGTTGGTAGGTATGAAAGGGCAAACACAGATACAGATAGGTTTCCATGTTAAAGACAAAAAACTGTCAAGTTTCTGCTCTAAGCAAATGACATCAACACATTTTTATTTCCAACATGCAATACATTCCCTGACCTCTATCAGGGAGGTAGATTTGTTATAAACATGTCATAGTGATGCCTATTAATGTCACAGGTCTTTTAAGAGCACTAAAGGCATATGTTTTAGTATTAATGTATGTTAATTTCACTCATGATAAAGCATGATGAGACAGTTTGGTGAACATGAGTCCTATAATAAAATCAAGTTGAGAGAAGGGCAGCTCTGTACTAACATCACACTATTACTGATATATACATATATATACACACATATCTGAGTGTATGTGTTTATATACACATACACATGTGTATGTATATACATGTGTATATATGTGTATGTGTATACATGCATATATATATGTGTGTGTGTATATGTATCAGTGTATATATTTATATATATATTTATACATGTGTGTGTATATATCACACATGTATCAGTATATATTTTATATATGTGTATAGACATCATATACATATATGTATATATTGATCATATTGCCACTGTTAGTTCTGCAATATTTTTAATGTCTAAACACAAACACTGTACTAAGGGCATATATTTAGGTCCAAAAAGCAAACTTTGTTCAGTAAGAAATATTTTAAAGCCACTTAATGTGTTTTATAAATGAGTTGTTGTAGAAAATAAGATTTCATTAGTTAGGAAGAAAAATTGGCAAAAATGGCACTACTCTAATACCATTTTGGCAATAGCTATATCAGTAATGCATTATTTGTTTTATAGAAAGTGCTATAAAAATATAGAAGTAAAAGCCATAGTCATTTATTATCTTTCCCTTTAGCAAGACAGACTAAGTATCTTTCAACATATTTCAATCCTTTGGCATTTTTAGCTAATTTATTCACCTAGCACATTTCAGCTCAAAAGCAACATCTGCTTTCTTTCTTGCTTTGCTATAATGTTGAGAGATGAAGCAAGATAATTACCGTAAGGCTATCTACTCACATTTTTCTATAGTACATGAGGTATAAAATTTACCTAAACCTTTGATTATATGGAGAAAATTAAGAGGAAATGTCCAAAAATGTGTACATGCATTATTGACACATATATTCATACTGTAAAACAAGATTACTGAGTAGCGAATCCTGGATCTAAGAATTTTGCAGTCTTCAATTGTGTGCAGGAAGAAATAAGAGACAGAAAATTGATTTACCATGCTGAACTCTTTGGCACTGAACCGTAATAAGAAAATTGAACTTATCTAGTTTATGCATACAAAAGAGATACTGCTGAAGACGGACATTCATTTATCCTCCTTAACACATATGTATAGAATATATGCTCTATGCTAAGCAATGTTCTAGGCAAAACAGACAAAAATCTATTACAGGACTTCTAATTGAGAGTAACAGACTATGTAGTTTATTAGAAGGGAGTACGTGCTTGAAAAGGAAAAAGAGAGGAATAGGGGGCACAGGCTGAGGCGAAGATGTGTGAGAAGACAGGAATATTGTAGATGACATCTGAAAAAGATGTTAAAATGAACTTTTAAAATTCTACAAAAGAAAAAAAAAAACAACAAAATGAATCTGACATGACTACTCTGGTTCCAACTATCTTTTTAAAATGTTTATTTATTTAGTTATTTTGAGAAAGAGTGCAAGCAGGGGAGGAGCAGAGAAGGAGAGAAAGAACCCCAAGCAGGCTCCAAGCTGTCAGCACAGAGCCCAATGCAAGGCTCCATCTCACAAACCATGAGATCATGACCTGAGCCAAAATCAAGTGTCAGACACAACCAACTGAGCCACCCAGGTACCCCATTGTTCCAACTATCTTCAAGTTTGCTTTCTTCATCCCCTTCAAATATTTCCATAAACGTCATTTTCTCGGTATTCTTTTCAGATTGATGTCCTTTTTTAAAATCTTTGCTCAAATTTCACCTTGTCAGTGTGGATTTCTTTGACTCATTTACTTAAAATTATAATTCTCCCCTCCTACCTTTAAATTCATCCTCCCCTTAAGTTTTCTGGAGATTCTTTTTCTCCAATTCTCACCATTGAACAACTATATATTTTTCTTAGTAATTAGTTGATTGCCCAACTCCCGCAACTAGGATGTAAATTACATGAAGGCAAAAATTTGTTTTGTTTTCACTGCTGTAGCCCTAGCCTTTGAATAGCTCTTCAATTTAATAGGGACTCAAAAATGTTTATTGAATATATATTTAAGGAATCAAGGTATCATTCTTGACACATCCATTCCCTTCACTTTTATGCCCAATCAATTATTACATCTTGCTTTTTTTTCCTCCTGAGCATCTCTTTAGTCTATATGCATCTCTCCACTTCTACTGGCATCAGGATGCCCTCATCTCGATGATTGCATCTCCCACTCTTTGCAGTTTCTACCTTTGGCCTTTGCAAATCCACTCCCTTCACTGTAGCTAAAAGGAACACACTAAAATGAATATCTGACAGACTTATTCCAACTTCAGAAATTCCTCAGCAGAGTCATTTGATTCGTAAAATAAAGCTCCAAATCCAGCTCAATGTGGTGGTGCCAACATCTCCAGCCTCAAGTTTTGCCATTTCCCATTCTTTCCTGATATCAGGGTCATATTACCCTTTTCTCCTTGATTAAACTCACAATATTATTCCCTTTCTCTAGAGCTGTGCACATAACTCTAACATACATGTTCACGTCTACTCCCCCTCATCTCTTCCCCGCTGTTGGGTCCATTTGTTTTCTCAGGAAAGAAACAATACAGAATAAATTTTCTGACCACTTAGAACTTTGGTTGCAATATTATATAGATCTCTAAACTCTGCTTTCATAGCCCATACCTCAGCTTTAAATATAAATTTGAGGAACTGTTTTATAATGCTCTATGAGGATGGACATCATTTCTGCTAAGTTCACCATGGTGTTCTTAGAAACTTACACACAGAAAATGCCCAAAAGTAAGACCAGGAAACAACCAAAATGAATGAATAAAGATGAGTTATCTGGGATTCCTCCCAAATTTAGTGACCTAGTATATGGAGAAAATGTGACCTAATTGACAGTGACAAACTTAAGAATGAATATTGAGTTGAATCAGTAGCTTTTGATGCTGGTTCAGAATATTAATGCAGATAGACTAGCTGAATAATGCTAAAATATTGAAATAAACCAGTAATAAAGTTTATAAAACTTATGTAAGTCTTAACACAAAGAACATATAAATCCAATTGAGGATCTATGTATTTCTGTTATTTTTTTTCCTTTTTTCATTATGTTTGACATTTTTAAACTGAGTTTTGTTACAGTTCATTAGCTTATTGCTACGTGCTAGTATGATGAGATTGCACTGAGATGCATAACATAACATTTTAGCATGAACAATTGAAATTACAAGGTTTTGCAGACAATGTGTTGTGGAGATTGTTTCAGCTTGGCCTGGATGCTGAGTTTGTGAGCAGGTAGCTGGTTGTAATGGAGTGAGATGAAATTGGTGCCCAATCATTGGAGAAAGTTGTAATGATGTATGAAATGAGAAATCCCTGCCCACCCAGGGCAAAGAGAATACAAACACTTATTTGCAATCACTGCTGTGCTATTTTCTCTAAAATATTATGCAACTCCAGAGAATGGAAAGTCCGGGACACAGACAAAACTTGCAGTTTATCAGAAAAAGTGAGATTTTCAAAAAGATTTGTTGGTAGATTTGGGAAAATGAAAAGTTACACAGCCTCCTGAAGTAAGCAAGATTTTTTTACCCTATGTATACCCCCACTTATACAATTAAACTCCAATATCCTTAACCCAATACAACGTAAGTGCATGCTCCATAGAAAATAACTTCTCCAGGAAAAATACTTTGAAAACATGCAAGTTGAAACCTCAATTCCATTAAATATTTGAAACGAGTTTTATTTTGTCTCCTTTCTAATGTCCTAGAATAGGCTATGATAAGATCTGTTAATTAATTAAATTCATCCAATCATTGTTTATTAAAAATTTACTGTATCATGCACAGTACCAGCACTGTGGATACAGAGTAAGCAAAGTGCAAACACTGCTGCCTTACTGGAATTTACACTCTGATTCAGAAAAAAGGAGAATAAATAACAAAATCATGCAACATGTTTGCAGTAAGTACTATGGAGAAGAATAAAAGGGAAAGGAGTGTCAAAAAAGCGGAGTGAAGGTTTCTATTATAAGTAAGTGGGTTAAAAAAAAAAAAAAAAAGCTCACTAAGAAGTCACTAAGAACACTCCTGAAGGAAACAAGCAAACAATTCATTCTGTGGTTTAGGGAAAGGGCATTTTAAGCACAGGGTAAAACAAGAGAAATAGGCAGGAGAGTGCCTGGGATATTTGAAGAACACCAGTGAATCAGTGTAGGTACGTAAACAGAGTTAGAGGGGACTTCAGAAGAGGAGGCAGCTCATATAGAAAATTATAGGTGATTGTAAATGCTCTGCATTAGTCTAAGTAAAATAGGAAGCCATTTGGAGTGTTTAGAGCCAGGGAATGACATAGTCAAGGATATTGAAAGAGGATTACTTTGACTGCCTTATGGAAGAATGAAGATCAGCCAGAAATTACTGCATTAATCTGGAGGAGATGGAATCATAGCTTGTACTAGGAAGAATATAGAAAACTTAACATGGAAGACAGAGAAAAATGAACCTGAAACTACTTCAAATGTATAACATAATTATACTAAATGAGAAGGAGGAGAAAAAGAGGAGGAGGAGGGAAGTAGTTTATAAGAAAACAAATCCAGGGGCACCTCGGTGGCTTAGTCAGTTGAGCATCTGTCTCTTGATTTGGGCTCAGGTCATGATCTCATAGTTGGTGAGATTGAGCCCCCTGTGAGACAGCAGAGAGCCTGCTGGGATTCCCTCTCTTCCTCTGTCTCTCTGCCCCTCCCCTGATTGTGTGGGCAGGTATGCTCTCTCTAAACAAACAAACAAACAAACAAACAAGCAAACATTAAAAAAAACTAATCCAGGTAACTTTTAAACATGGAATTTTTATAAAATACTTTCAAACTAATGATTAAAACAACTTAGAATTATGAAACTTTAGTTACTAGAGTTAGCAGACTATTACCTGAAATGGGTTGAATTAGGGATTCTGAGTCTGTGTATTCCAGGAATTATGCAATAAGTAAATATATTAAAGATAATAGGAGCTACATCTCTCCGTTTTGGAGAAGAGTGTTACAAATAAAAGCAGGAGGTCTAAAATAAACTTTATGGTATTAGACTGGAATTGGATATATCGGTTTAAACTCAAAAATAGATGTAGAAATAGATATATAAATACACACACATATACCACACATTTTCCTATTTTTTTTCCTTCTCTGAAAGGATACAGAAACGATGACATCTCCATAGGAATGAGCATCTCTTGTGCCTAGATGTTGTTATTTAAATATTACCCTCCACTAAAACAAAAACAAAAACAAAAACAAAACAAAAACAAAAACAGGACTCTGGAAAAATGATTCCAGGGCAGAGCAATAATAATTAAGTGTTAACGGACTTATAGGAACGTATCAAAGGGGCTTCTACTGACCAAATCAATTTGAATACTGAGTAAATAATGACAGTGATACATTGTAAGTTATAGAATAAAATTCTGTTAGTGCATAATAAATATAAATTAATAGTGGAAAAGAAAACAAGCATGTCTTTATAGACTTCCAATGAATAAAACCAAGATGAAGTGAATTAATTACCATTCTGCAACCATCAAAGTTGCAATTGATGCAAACAGGAATCATTAAGATACTAAAATAAGTAAAAGTTTGATGAAGAATATGTTTATGTAGTCTCAAATATCTCCCTCCGCAATTAATTGCACTAATTGCAAAGAGGAAAGTAGTAACTTTACAAAATGGAGAAACCTAAAGGTACCATCTTAAATCAGTGATCAACAATGTCATTGATAATAGAACAAACTAACATCATGTATCTCCTTATATTATGCATTGAAAGTTCACAACATCACCTGTATAAGTGACAAAACAGACAACCTAAATCTGAGGAAATATAGACAAAAATTCTACAAAATGACTGCCCTGTACTCTGAACATCAAAATCATGAAAGACAAACGAAGACTCAAGAAGTGTTAAAGGAGATTAACCTGGTAAGGAAATACAAAGCTATATTTTATGATATTAAAAATCATATTGTGATTATGTCAAATAATGCTATTTTCCTTAGAAAATACACACTGTAGTATTTAGGATAAAAGGTATAATATCTGCAGCTTGCTCTGAAGTGGTTCTTAAAAATAAACAGAATAAATCAAATGGAGCAAAATGTTAAAAATTGTTGAATCTGTGAAAAGGGTCTTATAAAATATAGCTTTCTTGCAACTTTTCTAAAGTTTTAAATTAAATCAAAATAAAAAGTTATGAAAATATTATTGAAAGTGTTTCTGTTTTTTAGGAAGAAATAATATAATTGCAACATTGAATCTTCCAGTGTATTCACAGCCTACTTACTGCTTCTTCCTTTTAACGAAAAATTTTTCTTTGTTACTCATTAAAGTCTTTCTAGTCTTTCAGAATGAAATCTTGTTCATACCTCACAAAATTATTTTCTAGCAGTTTTTAGTTGTTGATGGATGCCTTTGCAAATAATTTTTTTCTACACCGAAAACTGTTTTGATATTTATCTATCCCTTTGTATATAGCTATTCAACCAAAATATATCTTATCAGTTTTAGCAGTTTATCATTTTATAAATTTATTTTTTATTTTATGGATATATAATCATACAATACAAAAAATGCTATTTTGCTTCTTTTCCTAATACATCAGCAAAAAGCATCCATAATAATCTGTCACAGGGAGACTAAGAAAAACTCATTCTATTGGTGATCTTCATTGGTGATCCTAGTACTTATGATCACATGTTCACAAATATGTAGGTTTTTAAGAAATGAGAGATGAAGGTAATCATGAATTGGAATGTCATGAATGTTTACAAAATTATGGTTATGGTTTCTTCTCCTTAGGATAAAACTATGATAAACAGTCTAGTTTTGATATTTAGTATATTTTGTTATGGAATATACATAAATTTGAGTTAACACATTTATTTTTCAGTAATACTTGGCCATGCAAACTTTTAAATTCACGAGCATTATAAATCTTTGTTATTTAACACAAGATAAAGCTAACTAGCAATTACAAAAGTCCTCTGCTTCTTTGAGTGGGTTTAGGACTAAATGAGCCAGTTATTATGTAACCAATGGTTTTTGTTGAAACGGCCATAAGAGAGATGGACCAGATGTAACAATTCTTGTTCTACTAGAGAGGAACAAGAAGAAGAATTACAATAAAAGGGCTGAGGCTTAATCCAGGTGTGAGACCACTGGGGATGACCCACCTCTCTGGAAGGATTACCCTCAAGTCCAAATTGTCCCTGTGTCCACCATGCTTGGTGTTTCTTGGCAAGATTTTTCTCACTGGTAAAAATAAGTAAAAAGATACCTCCACCTTGGGAGGATATCTTGTTAAAAGCTGCTGTAGGCATCTTGGGTTCCTGAGTGGAAAGACAAGCCATCTTAGTACCCTGTTGCTTTTGAACCACTGTACAACCACCACCAGATTCTGAAGTGATACAACCAGCCATCATTATCGACAGATTTTCCTTCTAGAAGCAGAATACAGCCTACGTGATATGCACCTTTAATGGTAAAGGTGTCAGAGACCCAGAGTAGTGAACAAAGTCAAATAGAGTCACTTACATGGCATCTGCCTTCAGTCATGTGCATCTTGACTGGAAGAATTTTAAGACTGTGAAAATACCCTTTGCTAGCATTGGGGGAAAATATAGAAAATAGGATATTAGGAATTAATGCATCTTATTTTAAAAAAATTTTTTGATGTTTATTTATTTTTGAAGGGGAGAGAGAGCATGAGGGGAGAAGGGCAGAGAGAGGGAGACACAGTCTCTCAAAGCAGGCTCCAGGCTCTGAGCTGTCAGCACAGAGCCCGATGCGGGCTCGAACATGTAAACCGCGAGATTATGACCTGAGCTGAAGTCAGAGGCTTAACCAGATGAACCACCCAGGTGCCCCTAATGCATCTTATTTTATCAAAATTTTTGTTTTGTGCACCAATGAAGGTTTGATTTTGATTTTAATTGTTTAAGTGCCTGGAGTGGAGGGTTCAAGTCAAATGATACACGTGGATAGATGAAATAATATGCCATTTTAATTAATTGCTTTAGCATATTATGATTCATCTGCTACAAGAATTCACCCCATTCACGGTTATTAGGAGTACTTGATATTGTTAACAGGAAGAGGAAAGGCAAGTCTAAACAGAAATAAAAGCAAAGATATTTTGTTGATTGTGACAGTATTGCAGCAATTAAAACTTAAAGAGCGGGGTGCCTGGGTGGCTCAGTTGGTTAAGTGTCCAGGTCATGATTTCAGCTCAGGTCATCATCTCACAGTTGGTGGGATTGAACCCCACGTAGGGCTCTGTGCTGACAACACTGAGCCTACCTGGGTTTCTCTCTCTCTCCCTCTCTCTGCCCCTCCCCTGTGCACTCTGTCTCTGAAAATAAACTTAAAAAAAAAAACAAACAAAAAAAACCCTTAATGAGTACACATCATGAGCACTAAGTAATGTCTATAATTGTTGAATCACTGTATTTTACAACTGCAACTAACTCTGTATGTCAACTACACTGAAATAAAATTTAAAAAACTTAACATTTAAAAAATGAAAAAGATATTATGCTATACTTTTAAGTAATTATTATCTAATCATCTTACACTATATCTAATGTAGTCTATATCTAATATGGACATTACTATTATCTTCTTACAGATGGGAGAAATCAAGAATTAGAAAAGTAATATACTGTTCTAAGTCACACAACCAACACATACTGAAAATTGTGACCAGGAACATGATCTCAACAACATCATATTCTGTAATGTTTTTAATTGCCATGCTACACTTCACATTACTTCTTTCTGCCTCCTAAGAAATCCATATCAAATGTCTTCCTTGATTCTACTTTATGTTGCAGAATTATTGAATTAAAGAAATTTTTTAACAATATCTTTGAGCTGGTTTATTAAATAAGCCTCTTTACATTTTTGTACCCTTTAATTCTCAGTTCGTTTTAGACTTCATGTGTATGATTCAATAATAAAACCAGTTTACTAGGGCTGCAGTTTGTTATTATGCTTTGAGAGAAACAGGCAATGCTCATCTTCTAAATGATTTTTGTCTCCAGGCTTAAAATAATCATATACACATGTAAAGAAAGGAACAAGGAGACCGGGTCAGAAGATGGAAGTCATCTTTAGATAAAAGTAAAGAAACAAACAAACAATTCCAAAGGGGGACAAAGATGAGTTTCAGAAGATATGAATCAATAGATGATATGTTGATAAATGGTATTTTTTTAACCAAGGGTTATTGATGAGGTGGAATTCATTTACGAAAAGAAACAGCTGACCTTTTAGGCTGGCATGGGTTCAATATGAATAAGTATCTAGAGCTATACTGTTAGATTAGAAGAATGTGTAAATATACATATATATATATATATATATATATATAACATTTCATGCTTTTATACAAAAACATGTTACAAAAATTATACTACACAAAGAACAAGAAACCAGATTGGACTGCATACATATAAATATTCTGAATTAAAGGATCCATGAACTACTTCTAAATGCACTCCCTCATTAGACTTAGGATGTAAAAGATACAAAATATAAATCAATCACAGAGTTCTAACAGAAAGAGTCCAATTTGTTGAATAACTTGAGCCAAGCAGTTGAAAGTCTTTAATAAAAGCTTGTGTGGGTTTTAAGATTCACTATTGGAACAAATTTGTGGTGTCTGCTAACAACAGTAACAAAAACAGTGACAATAAGAATAATGTAGATACAATTTGAGTCATGTAAAACAGGATTGTGACACCGATTAAACAATTTATGTGAAAGAGACAGTGATTTCAAATAAATATAATAGCTGAGTACATCAGCATCCTGAGTTTGCTCTGCTCTCTATCCAAGTGACATTGCTCTTACAGGTCAGTTATACCCAATTATTTCTCAAATTGGTGGACCTCTGCCCTTCCCTGTGTAGTCCCAGGCAAGTGTGGCCAGGAGAGACATTTGACCTGAGAGGTTTAGGAGAGGTAAGAGCTATGAGCTCTACATGCCTTGAAGGCCATTACAGACCACCAAGCACTGATGCGAGTCATGGACCCTATTGCTTATCTGTGGAGCAGTAGCCAGGCCTACAGCTTCTCCTACTCCTGCCCGATCTCCTCTGCCAATTGCTCCAAATCCTGGGCCAGGGCCATGTTTGGCTCCAGGATGAAGAGTGCCCTTGTCTCCTTCAAATCACTTACACCACAGAAACTGGACACTGAAAGGCAGCAAGTGACCAACGTGGGTTCTAACTGAACTTTATAGGGTCCAGCTTGTTCTTTCGGGTTCCAATTAACACCCTTTTTCCCCCAGTTAGCATCTTTCTTTTCTTACCAACTGCTTGCTCCACTGACTATAAACAACAGCATCATAGAAAAAGCAGATTTATATAGAGCTTCACTGGATTGACCAGCTTCCAAATGTAGAGAGGCGTATATATATATATACATATACATATGTATATATATTTATTAATATTTTCTATTATAAATATTATGTATCATTTTATTTGAGTAAAGTTTATGTAGCTCTTCTAGACCTGATTCTCTTATATGTTTGTCTTACTACTTTTCTTGTATCACATTGAGGAAGAAATCAGAATTCTAGTTGGAAAAATTCACGGTGGCTTTTTCCATTCTGCCATTAATAATATATGTTTATATACTCATTTATTTTCTAAGAACTCAAATTGCTTTTCTTTTTAAATAGAAGTCTGTTTTGGGATCATAGATGCAGCATCTTTGTCACCCTTATGAGTCTATCAATTATACCTGTTTTAACTTCCCTTTCTTTTAGTATTATTGCTTTTCTGTTCCCACCAGACTGGATTTCTCATGGAGAATTTGGTGCTGCTTATTCATTTTGATTGCTTCCCCTAAATACGTGGTGATCTGTGATTTTGTTAGAAATTGTATGTACGTTTGCCATATGCCTAATTGAGGATGTATTTTCCATCTCGAACTGTAAGAGGGAGGGAGGGACGGTCGCTGGGCAGGGCAGGTGGCTGTCCTGCTGCCCTCAGCGTCTGCACCGTTCTTCTTTTATCTTAGCCACGCTTTTGCAGTTACTGCTTCAGGCTGTGGGCAAATGTTTCCGCTACCTAATGTGCTTCAAGGGGCAGCACTGTTGTAGGGGAAAGTCCACTCCGTTACCCAAATTACTTCCTTAATGTACCTCCTTTATATTGGCCACAGGTAGCTCTCCTGATCCTTTTTCTACCACTTCTAGGTTTGGAACACAGAGCTGTTTCACACAGGTTTTCGGTTATCAGGTACTTCTCAGGCCTCTACCAATCTCTCTCTCTCTCTCTCTCTCTCTCTCTCTCTCTCGGTTTTCCATAATTTCTGGGCCTTTGATAACATTTTTCTTGCCTTTAGTATTTTTGTTTATTCCTTTAAAAAAGACTTTTGTCTTTTCTCATTTGTTTTAAGGTAAATGATAAATGCTCAATTACTTTTATACATTTTTGTAATTAATTTTTCTATATACCCCTCCCACCCAGTTTGTTAACTAGATCTTCCACTCATTTATTTGTGCCTTTCTGTGCTTCTCCAGTGCTTGATGCATAACAGATGGATAGTAAATGTTCATGGAATTGAATTGGAAGCATCCAGGCAGACCTTGGCTGAGCATACAACAGAAACATTACTGAAAGGCTTTCTAATTTGGGGGTGAGGGCGGGGGGTGGATTTAAGTGCCTGAGTCCACAGTGTTCTTTCAATGTTTAAAGTCTATAATTTGAATCATTCTGCATTTATCTGTATTGCTTGCAACTGTCAAGGTAACACCCTCCTTCTTGCTTTGTCTCTTTAAACCTCCTTGATAATTAAATAAAAAGAGGAACATAAATAAAGGAATGTGCCCCCAGAACTTTTCATTATTAATGTTCTATGACTAAATTGGAAATCTGCTACTGTACCCCAAGGGGGTTATTAATTTAGCAGACTAGGAGTTTTGATTAAAAAGGAATGAAATGTCTGACACATAGTCTATTTATCAGTTATTATGATATTAAAACACTCTAATCATTGTGGTGTCTAAATTAAGACTTCACAGCCTAAATGTCACTTTACTTCGCTTCTTTTGATTTGGTGGTGTTTTACGGGCTTATTATCTGTGAACATATATGCATGTATGTGTGTGAGTGGCACAAGTTCTTCTGATCTTTGAAGAAAAATAATGCAGCAAGAAAGCTTTTTCCCATAAGCCATGTTCCCCATTTCTTCATGTTTCAGGAGACAATGGGGGATACATAAGGAATTTCTGAGTTAGCTGGTCATTCCCAAAATTCAGATGTGATTATAAAAATATATTCTATTGGTGCTAAGCAGCCAAAGGTTTTGTTATTTGAACTTATAATTTAAGATTCTTTTAAAAAGAAATTAACTTCACTGGACCCAAATATTAAAATAAAAACCTTCTATCATTGACTTAAATATCACATACTTTGGAAATAAATATAGAAACAAAGAAAAAAGGATATAGATTTTTCAGTGGCTATAGTTTCAATCATTTCAATCCTATACAATATGCTAAAGTTTTGAAGTGCTAGTGAATGCAAAAAATAAATCGTGTAACATAATCTTAAATATTGATTTTTTAATTTACGAAATGTTTATCATATTTTAACCTCTATCTTCCCAGATAATTTCACCACCCATTCCCGTTTGGGGAATTATGTCAAAAACATTTCCTTCACATAGTTCTCTTCCCATCCCCCTTCTTCTCTTCTTCCCCCCTCAGGATGAAACTACAGTCTTTTTTTTATTGATTCCTAAGAAACTTTTAAAATGTGAATTAAATGAGAGTGCTTGACCAGGTTCCTCTTTCTCAATCTTATTTGTAGATGATTCTTTAAAGTGTCAAAAGGCTCAGAACCTGTGATAAGAGTGGTTACATTAGAAGGAATAGTGATCTAGATTTCTTCTTTCTTTCCACTCCAACCCCTATTCAAAGATGATTTTATATCTTGACTCAAGGGAAATAAGAAAGCAGCGAGACCTCAGAATACAAATAACATCAGAAGGAGAGACCACTTATTCAGCCTGAGTAAGAAAACCTATTCGGCTCACTTTTTACCCCAATTTCCAAGTTTGACCCACTCAGAATTCCCAAATTAAAGACGAGAATACTCAAGCACATTGTAGTGATAAAAAGTTGCCAAAGGAGAATTACACAGAATTGATACAACATCTCTTAACAATCCAGGGCAGAGATGGAAACCACTACCAATTTTCTTCCCATGTCACACAATAAAAATCATTTTGATTTCCTTCTTTTTTAAGGCTGAATAATCCTTTTTATGTATATACCACATTTTTAAAAATCCATTCATCTGTAGATGGCATTTAGGACATTTCTGTACCTTGGCTATTGTGAATGATGCTGCCATGAGCTTAAGAGTATAGACATCTCTTAGAGATCCTGATTTCATATCTGTTGGATATATACCCAGAAGTGGGAATGCTAGATCATATGGTTGTTTAATATTTTGAGGAGCTATATACCTCCTTGCTTTCCATGGGTGCTGTACCATTTTACATTCCCACTAACAGTGTACAGGGTTCCAATTTCTCCACATACTTGAAACCCTTGTTGTCTTTTGTTTCTTGATAGTAGCCATTCTAACAGACATGAGGTGGTGTCTCGTTGTGATTTTGATTCTGATTCCCTGGATGATTAGTGATGCTGAGCACCTTTGCATGCATCTGTTTGTCATGTACCTTTGAAATGCATATTTTTTGGAGAAATGTCTATTCAAGCCCTTTGCCATGATGAATGTAACCACATGGATACACCTAGAGAATATTATGCTAAGTGAAAAAAGCCAGAAGGACAAGTACTGCATCATTCTACTTCCATGAGCTATTGAAGTAGTCAAAGTCATAGAAACAGAGAGTAGAATGATGGTGGCCAGTGGTTAGGGAAGATGGAGAAATCAGTCGTTGTTCAACTGGTACAAAGTTTTACTTATAGATGAGTGTGTTCTAGAGATCTGTTTTACAACATCATGCTTATGGTTAATAATTCAGT
The DNA here is from genome assembly GCF_007474595.2 of Lynx canadensis. Classification (NCBI taxonomy): domain Eukaryota; kingdom Metazoa; phylum Chordata; class Mammalia; order Carnivora; family Felidae; genus Lynx; species Lynx canadensis. The sequence goes on along the minus strand of NC_044306.2, from coordinate 151,968,443 downwards.
ATTATACAGCCCTTAAAATTATTAAGAGGGCTGATCTGACATTAAGTGTTCTTAACACATACGCAAAGTGAGGGGCAGAGGGAAGCTTTTGGAGGTGATGGGCACATTTATTACCTTGATTGTCATATGTTCAGAGATATATGCATATCTCTGAACTTATCAAATTATATACATTAATTATGTTGAGTGTTTTTGTATATCAATAATACCTGGGTAAAGCTATTTTAAAAAAGGCATTTGCGGCATGAGGAAAATTACAATAATATAATAATTAGCATGCATTAACATTCTACTATACTGTATCAGGCACAATAAGTACTTTATATATGTTTTCTTATCAGATTTCCCAAACAACCTATAAAGTAGGTAATATAATTGTCTTCATTTTATATCTTTTATTGCTCTTGAAAAAATAAGTTATCCAGGGTAATACAGCTAGTAAGTGGAAGAGATTGGGCTCCCATCACCCAAACCAAAGCTCTTAATTGCTACAAAAAAATGATATACTGAGTACCAGCAGCTAATAATTGACTCTACACATAGACTTCACTCAAATATTTGTTCAAGTTGAACTGCTAATCTGGAATTGATCCATAACACAAAAGTCAGACCACATATCAGATACAGGGACTCCTTCCTTGTAACAGATGTCTCACATCTACCTTGCTTGTTTTCTCCATTCATTTGGTCATCAGAGATGGACTCTAAATTAATGTAGCATGAGGGAGGGGAGGCAACAAAGTCCAGAGTTGTAAAAACCTGAGGGTGAATCACTTCAATGCCACAAACAGACTACTGAGACTTCTACTAGCTCTTTACCTTTCCTTGCATTTAGTGTCCTCTTATATAAAATGAGGACATTAAGTAATTACTTTCTAAGTTTATCTGTGAACATGATAGTGAATATAAGATGTCTAGTGCTATGATTAGCACAGATAATGAGATAAAAAATGATAGATACAGTAATAAGATATCCAGTTTCTAAGCGATTGATAAAAGAACCTTAGCCCCTTCATTTTCTCTGCCTCTGTAACTTGAACTAGAATTCTGATACAGCTACATTTGCACATACTTTCTCTTTTAGTCTTCACAAGAGGATAAGCAGCATGTTGTGTAAGGAGGAAGTTGAGGCTCAGAGAATTAACATGACTCAATTGAAAATTAAGAGTCCCTTAATTCTTTTCTTGTCTGCCCAGGTAGCACTTCACAGTGCCTTCTAGGTCTCGCCGACCTTATGGCATTCCCCTCCAAAAATACTCATCAGCATCCCAAGTCAGTCTTAGCTCCATAGCTCCCTGGATAGATCCTGAGTTGCTGATGATAGAAGTTTAAAAACTGCATACCTGGACAGTGAGTATCCTAAAGGCTGTCCCAGTTCTTGCCTCCAATTTTAACCTCACTCCTCTTCCTGACAGAAAGATGGAAAAGTCTCCGGTGGCCCAAGATAGGCCATTTACCCTTAATTTAGAATGTATTTGATTTACATGTAGTCTTTGTCTCTGGATAACTTAGGTGTGGTTATGTAACAGTGTCCACCACATCAAGTAGAATTTGCTTGGAATTGGATGTTACTATTTTTTTTTGTCTTTTTCTTCCCTATTTTTAAAACCTGTGTCCATTTCTAAGCAAAGTAAATAAAACAGTAATTTAAACACACACACACGCTCCAAAGGTGGTACTCAGAGACATAGAGTTATAAACAAATTCAGACCAAATAAAAAAAGAAGCAATTTTGTGATGGTCAAGGGAAAAAGAAAAGCAGCTACATTGTAAATTATTGCCAGATTCTGAGCTTGAGAAGCCAAATTAGCTCTCTCTTAGGACATACTTCCAGTTTTTTAGGCAAAGCTGCAGAGAGCTGGTGAAAGTAACCCAGGGCACCTGGGTGGCTTGGTTGGTTAAGTGTCCCCCTTTGGCTCAGGTGATGATCTCTGGTTCTTGATTTTGAGACCTGCATCAGGGTCTGTGCTGATAACTCAGAGCCTAGAGCCTGCTTCATATTCTATGTGTCCCTCTCCTGTTGCCCTGCCCCCCATTGTCTTTGTCTCTGTCTCTCTCTCTCAAGAATAAACATTTTTAAAAAGTAAACCAGACCTATTAATCTCTCTTGACCTTGGGAGGAAGTGAATAAAGCATGAAGGGTGAGGAGAGGTAGTCTGTAGATGTAATTATTTCTAGAAGAAAAGAGCAACTGTGACTTGGGAATACCTCTGTGCCGTGGGTCACAGAGGCTGCCTATGGTCACAAAGTGGGTTTTCTTTTGTTAACACTATAATACATATTTTCAGGAAACTCTGAAAAATAAAGCTTCTTCCTCTTTTTACTTGAAAGTCTCCCTAGGTTCATTTCCATCATTACTTGAAAATGTTAAGCCAAGCCAATGATTTCATGTATATTTTATTTTCTGAAGAGTCAATCAAAAGGTCAGTTACCCTTCTTGCCCTTCTTTTTTTGACCTTATTTGGGTCTACAGCATGGGCAGGGGTTGCTGGTGGTCTCCTTACATTTCTCTGCTTATTATTTCAAAATCTGGGATGAAGCCACAAGTAACAGCAACTTTGCATTGAAACTGAGCAGGAATTTAAATTCTACAAGCATGTTGTTGTTTCATGTTTATTTAATGCACAGAAAGTTTGGCAATCAAAGGTAGTGTGAGAATAGTAGCATAAGGGTCATACTAACAAACGCCAATTCTTTCAGATACATATATTCAAATGACACACAAAACCATTTGTGGATTTTATGCTCAGGCTATTTTGCTTTGTTGAATTTCTTTCCCTCCTTATTTTTTCCTTTGCTAAGAGCGCTGTTTCAGGGAATGGGCCATGGATATCCTCAAAACAAATTAGTGGACATTTGCTTTGAGATACAGTTGGAATAAAATGAAAATAAAGTGACTTATTATGTGTGATTGGAACCAAATAGGCAAGTGTGACACACAAAAGTAAGTACGATAGCACTAATGGCAAAGGGGAAAAGGGATGTCAGGAATAATCAGAAAAACAAAGTTGTTTCTGGCTGAAAATTGAATTATGATTATTTGAGTATGCAAACATAGAAATCATGTTGTATTGGACAGCATAATACCATGGCTCCTATTGTAAATCCATGGATAACAGCTTATACTGTTTTGTAAACATGATTTTTAGTCCCCCACGGACTAGACATGAGGAGATGATAGTGCTATTGTGTCATTTTTATTTTTTACCATGATCATATTGCTTTTTATGAAGCGGTGTTTCTCTCCTCTGGGATACTCTGGAAGAAAGTAGTGAGAGATTCCAGTAATCTCTGTTCACTGGGGCAGCAGAAAATACCTGCAACTGTTTATCTTTCTCATATCTATTTAAATGTGATGTTACTAGATGGATAGTCTGCAGAACCAACAGTACATATTCCCTTACATAATGATCACTCGAATCTTGTCAGTAATGCTAAAGATCATGTTCAGCAGTTTCTAGACTTAGTGCATTTTTCACACATTCTAACCGAGTGTAAGGCACGGGACCAAAACCAAGTGTGTGCGTGCCTTCACTCAGAAGATGACCAGAGCTTTCATTTAATCACCATTTGATCTCAGCATTGTAATGTTATACATGTCTGTATATTTTTGCAAAACATTCAGAAAAGCTTCCCACTGCTTTAGGAAATAAAATAGCAAAGATTATGGCAGCGGGCTAAGCATCAGGAATAAATTTAATTCAAGTTTTGTTGCAAACTTTTCCTCTGCCCCTTCAGAACTGGCAACCTGCTTTGTTGTATCTCCATTGGATATCACATGTATTACAAGTTTCTTAGTAAACATGAGTTAGTTTATTTCAAGGGTGTGTTCCACTTCCCCCCAGAATCATTTTATTTGTACTTTGCTTAAATGTAATAAACAGAATAAATACTCTGGCAGCTTGTATGGGAAATTGAGTTCTCATGTTGAAAGCAATATTACAGTAAGCAATAATGAGCTCTGTCTCTGGCACGTGAGTTAGAAACAGACTCACAAAGCTCAGGGAGATGTGCATCTGTGGGAAGTTTTATAAGAGATAAATGTTTCCCTCTACCGTGATACACAGTGATGCTGCTCAACAGAAATATACATTTTGCTTAACTGCCAATACAGCTGCAACACTCTATGTGGGATTCTGACCTCAAGTGGAGATGTAATGCGTATACCAGACAGACTCCAAATGCATAAGTACAGCCCCCATTCAATTATTGCAAAAGCTTCTTAAGTGACCCTGAAAGCAACTTGAAATCTATGTGAATCTCTGCTTATTTTCCAGTGGATCCAAGTGGGTACATCTCCATTTGAAACAGGCTCTCAAATTTAAAAGGAAGTTTTAGCAACACATAGAAGGAATGGCTTTTCTTATATCCAAAAAAGGGAAATAATTATTAAAAGTACTTATGGCATGATGTCTTTTATATACACCTCACAACTTAGAGGCATGCTTCTGAAGACCACAAAAGCTTTTCCTAATTTTCGTATCCAAAATACAACTTATACATAGTAGGCACCCAAAAATAAGTGCTGAATTATCAGTATCTGTTGATAGAAGATACATATTGGCATCAGCATTTGATGGAGGTATTTTTTTCTGAGCTTTGGGGATGTGCATATGAACTTTCTCACTACGTTCTTATTGCTGCTAATATTACAGAAAGTGAGGCAGTCAGATATATAGATGGATACACACAAACATAGATACTTGGACATATAGATAATCAATACATAGGTATATAGATATATGACACAGAGATGCATACATACATAGACTGATATATATGTATATGTATATACACACGCATACATACAGATGATAGACAAATAGATACAAGGATCAAAAAACTATGTAGCTCCTTCCAGACCTTATTGGTCAATGACCACACAATAGAATAATTACCAGTCCCTAAGGAGGTGTCTGAGAATTCCTCATCATAAACTTAGGTCTAGTCCTTTCATGCTTTACCCAGAGAATTCATTGCACTTGCTCTTGAGTGATGTGGTGGCTCTCTCACCTGGCCAGCTAATATATTCAGTTTCTAATAAACTACTTCAATGGTCTTAGATTACTCTTTAGTAATTTTTTAACTCATTTGAAATGCAATACTGTATCCACCTTGTTCAGTGTTCCCTTGTCTTTCTACTTTCTGAACAGTCTCCATCTTCTCATTTTACATACACTCATATTATGCCACAGAGGTGAACTCAAACCAAATTTTAAGATCAGACAGTTTAAACCAGAAAATTGCTCTGTGATACTTCCCATACCTTCTACTTGTCTTTTACCACCAGCTATTCTTATGGTCTTTTTGTTTTGTTCATAGGGAATGGATTTGGATCAAATGCCATAAGTTTCTTTCCACGTATAACCTAGAACAAGCAGGTTGGGACCTGCAAATCATTTGCTATATTCTACGAAAATAGGTCTTTAATATAAATTTCATTTAGGTAACTGAGCAGTTTCCCTAAATCCTTGAATTAATCCTCATTAAAGGTGTCCTTGGGGCACCTGGGTGGTTTAGTTGGTTAAGCATCCAACTCTTGATTTTGGCTCAGACCATGATCTCATGGTTCATGAGATCAAGCTCCATGTTGACTCTGCACTAACAATGCTGAGCCTGCTTGGGATTCTCTCTCTCCTCTCTCTCTGCCCCTCCCCTGCTTGTGCTCTTTCTCTCTCAAAATAAATAAACTTAAACAAAACAAAAAATGTATCCTCCCTTCTTTTATGGTCTTGGGTATGTACATTTGTTTGTTCATCTCAAAAGAAAATCTTTTATTTTTTATTACAAGAACTCATCCACAGATTATACTGAGACAAATTTACTAAATTAATTGTCATTTCTTCATGATTGTGATTGGGTCCTTAATTCAATAAACATTGCCTAAGTTCCTGGAGGTAGAGCTGCTTAATTTACAAAAAAACAATCAAGCAAACAAACAAAAAACTAACTTCTGGTTTGTTGCAAAGCTACATTTAAAAACTTCTGAAAATCAAAGAAGATGGAAAAAATTAAGCAAGAGTTTAGAATTATATTAGATGCCAATGTCCCGGGTTTGCCAGAATCCTGGTAATTGATCTACTTGCTGGAATAATCAGATAGATACAAAGGATGTCACTTAAAAGTCATGAATAGTCTAAGATGCCTAATGCATAAAAAGGTATTATAATAGCCAGAAGGTAGAAGAGAACTCTATTTAGGGCCATCATTCCTAATGGGATATTGAACAAAAATTCAAAACTGTAAACAGCATAAGAAATTATGAATGAAATTACGAGATAATTTCAAAACCAGACTACATTAAAGCTTTAAGTAATATTTCGATCTCAACCCAGTTGTAGAAGTTAGGGAGCCTCAACTCTATTAGACATTGGTTAAACATGAAAAAGGTGATTTGACTTAGCAGACCTTTTTACCCAAACAGATACAATTCATAGACAAACAAAAACCCAAAAGAATTTCCTCACCTTAAAAGTCAAACTGGCCCATGTTCAAAGATCCATATTACAAGAGCCCAACCCTTCCTTTGTCCTAAAGCCAGGAGACTGACAAATATGACTATAGATAATGCAAAAGAAAGTATACTGGTAAACAAAAACAATGTCCAGCCCAAGCACAACTAATTCAATGAATAAATGCTATAGATCAAGTACAATGACAGTACTTTGAGAAATTATAGGGGTCCTCACAGCTCTCCATTTTACCTTATGGCCAGCACAAGAGAATTAACAATTGGCCATGAGAGGACATAAATATTAATACCCTCTGACTTAGTTGCTACTGTCTAAACCCTAAGTCCTGCAACTTTATAATGTTTATCCATTGAAGTCTGTAAACTCACAATTATACTTGTAAGTATAATACCAATACTAAACATTCTCTCTGTCTCAACCAGCATTTTTTCTTCAGACTCCCATACTGAAAAATACAATTTTTAAATGTGATAATACCTGCAAATTAATTGAACAGTCTTATGTAAAAGCCATTGTTAAACTAGATGTTCAGAAACATAATTTTTGGAAGTGTTTATTGGCTCTCTATTCATAACTGAATTAGAGTTGATCTTGGCAAAGCTGTCCAACTTGTGATGTCCTTGAAGAAAATAGGGCCAGATCACTTAGAAGTCTTAAATACTCTCTGGCCCCAAAATTCAATGCATTATAGAATGACTAAAGGGGACATATTGAATTGTGGTCCACATTGAAAGCTTGCTTTATTTGATAGCCTAAAACACATACTAAAACTAGAAGCCAGGACTGGCCTTAAACCAATAACTGAAATGTTAATCACCAAAGGCTTTGCACCATCCTATAAGATCTATTCTTATTGTTAAAAAAAAAACCCAAAGTAGAAAATATAGATTTGAGTAGAACTTAAGGACATTTTAAATATTAATATTCATAAACTATTATGTAGCACCTATTACAAATACTGCTCTACACCATATTCCCTTCCAGTAAACTTTATGCTGTCATGGAACTCTGTTCATTTTTTTTTAAGATAGTCAGTATATGTTTATGTACACTTGGGAAAGTTAATAGTATACTTGAACAGTACATGATTATTCAGACATCACATAACACAATTCTCATAGAATTCCCACGTGATACACTTTGGTATGGTATGCATATGAATTTTTGTTTTTGCCTGACCAAAGAGTTTGTAAATGTATTTGCCTTGTTTGTTATCATTCTTAGCTAAATAGGTTTCTAAGAATTTTACTTAACATGCAGGGTTTTATTGTAAAATTAGATTCACATGAATAAAGCATATTATCCACTATCAAATTTTACAAAATTAATTCAAAAATACAGTCAATCAAAACATTCAGATGAAGTAGAGTGAGGCTCATAGATTAGGGGAGCTTAATATTTCATATTGGACATGCACCTACTAGCCCAGAATAGATTCAGTCTTTAAATTATGTTTGTGTGGTTTTTTTTTCACAGAATATGAGTGCTTATAATGTGAATCATCTCCATTTAATATACCAATGACTTGTATAACTTATGTGACATTTTTCAAACATCCAAGCCATATGGGATTCTATTTACTATAATCCTTAGCCAGGGATATCCTATTGAGGACATTTTAGAGATAAATAATCTTTCTCTTAGAAAAATATCACTAGGTTATTAATACTAAGGTCCAGGCCATGAGGAAAATAAATCAGATAATTTGTCTTCTTGTTTCCCCCTTTGGGGAATGGTGTTCTACAGGCAAAAGGGGTAAGTAGATCTCAGGCAAGTTAGTTTAACCCTTCTTCTCAAGCTTCTAGGAGAAAGATCCAGTTTTATGAAAGGCCAGCATACCACCTAAGGGCATAATTTATTAACAAAAGTTTGAGCATTGTAAGATGAAAGAATTAAAGCTAACCAAAGTCTTTAAAGAACCACCAATTAAGATTTTTAGAATTAATAGGATATTATATACAACAAGCCCAAGAGTGTCCAGCCCTTGTAAATCCCTTTTTGAGCACATCACATTGATTGTTCCTATATATAGCCGTGAAATTCAGAAGTGGGAGAAGCTTTTATATCCCATAAGTTAAGTTTAGCATCAATACTATCGTAAATTCTTTGACCTTTATGCACAGAGAGAGACTATACTAGTAGTACTTACGCAATAACATGGTGACATCCACATCAGACAGCCATGGCCTCCAAAGCCTATCCTTGGAACCCAATAACTACGGCACATCTCCCTCTTTGAAAGATGTTACTAGAAAAGCAGCAGCACATGGAATGTAACTTTAGGTACACACTTCCATTTGGAAGTTCCTCATAAGGTCCAATTTACGATTGTAATACGTATATCATTTCTCTACTCATCATCTAACCAACTATGAAATTTTGCATCTCACGTATAACTTCTCTTCCTGCAACACCATCCACCACACCAGTCTATTAATTTGACTAGAAGAGAGAGGCCTCAACATACTCAATAATTATCTGTCCTACTAATACAATGTTTTAATTTCAGCACTGGACAATCCACATTTAATTGTTAGTTGACAGGTTACTTTTTAAAATTTAAATTCAAATTAGTTATCATATAGTGTAACATTGGTTTCAGGAGTAGAATTCAGTGATTTATCACTTTCATATAACACCCAGTGCTCACCCCATCAAGTGCTCACCTTAATGCCCATAAGCCATGTAGCCCATCCCCCCCACCCACTTCGCCAACAACCCTCGGTTTGTTCTCTGTATTTCAGTCTCTTATGGTCTGCCTCCCTCTCTGTTTTTATCTTCTTTTTCCTTCCCTTCCCTTATGTTCCTCTGTTTTGTTTCTTAAATTCCACATGTGAATGAAATTATATGATATTCATCTTTCTTTGACTTCACTTAACATAATACACTCTAGTTCCAACCATGTTGTTGGAAATGGCAAGATTTCATTATTGTTGATTGCTGAGTAATAATAGATATAGAGATAGAGATAGAGATCTACATATCTACATATCTATATCTATCTATCTATCTATCTATCTACTCCAAATTGAATATATTGTATTCAATTTGATGGGTCATTTTTAAAGAACAAGCTGGGACTTTTTAATGCTGTGTATATATTTCCTTACCAAAGTTCTTGATAGAATACAATTTCTATGTAAAATTAGTCCAGGTATCCAAGGATATGCCAGAAAGTTCAAAATAACAGAGCCAGTAATCATACAACTAGCAGATATACCTGTTATGTATTGGGAGTTTGAAATGCTATGAAAATAATTAGCATGCAAGCAAATTTCACTATGAAAAGGTTAACCAATCCTCCACTTAACCTCCTGTTTCAGCTCTATTTAGTCCTATGCTATCTGAAAGAAATAGACTCAAGCCACAAGTGGTAGTAGCCATATTTTAAAAAGTAAAGAGAAACAGATAAAATATAACCATTTTTAATTTAAACAAATGAATCTAAATATATGACTTTTTAAGATGGAATCAATATAAAGTTATTAATGAGGTATTTTACATTATTTTCTTACTAAGCTTTCAAAATCTAGCATGTATTTTACACTTACAGAACCTTATTTAGGACTAGACACATTTCAAGTGCTCAATAGCCACGTGTGGCTAATCACTACTGTATTCTATATAGTATAATTGCTTCATTTCTCCAGGTTATTTTCTTAGGCTATCAGCAAAGAATGAAAATAGCTGCTATACTAATGAACATGAATAATTGTCCCATAATAATATTTTGAAATTTTACATAAAAAACTGTCAGAACTATTCTCTGATACCACATAATATAGCAAAATCTTTGATAACATGATTAATAATGGGAGAATTCAATGCACTTTAATTCAGCAAGTATTTGTTGGGTTCCTAGAGGTGTAAACCATGAACTAATTAGTGAAATATTTATTGAAGCCATAATAAGTGGAAGTTGAAGTGGACAACTTTTCAGTTGTCAGGACTTGAGCAAAGAGCAAGAGAGAAAAAATTCACCCCTATGAGGAGTTTGGCAACATAAAGGTAACTATGTAATGGAAATTACAAAAGAAATGAGACATTGCCCAAGCATGCCAGGAGTTCACTTTCTATTCAAAGAAAAGTAAAACATGGAGTACTACAAGACAGTGTGAAAATGTCATAGGAAGAGCCCAAGTGAATAAACAGATTGAAAATAAAATGTCAGCTAGATAATAAAAAGTACTATGAAGGAATATTTTTAAGTGGATGATTTGTTAGCTAATGATGTAGTGAAACGGTATGACCTCTTTTTTATATGGAATGATTGCAAGGCAAATTTGGTAGAATTATATAAATGAAGTGAAGAATGAGTCATGTGAATATTTGAGGGAAGAACTTTCCAAGTCTAGGGAAATGAAAATGTATATTAACTGCCTGAACAGAAAAAAGGACACAACTCTCCACATTTTAATTTTTTTTTTTTTTTTTTTTTTTGAGAAAGAAAAGATACTGGAGAGAATTGTGAGTTTGAAAAGGTGGCTAGGGGCCAGATCATTCAGGTACACCATGGATTTTTTTTTTCTTTTTTCTTTTTTCAGAATGTGATGGAAGCTACTGGAGCATTTTGATAAGGAAATGATATGATTCTATATTTACTTGTGAAAAATAGAAAATGCGAGAAAATATTCAATACAGGGAGAGTTGTTTACAGTGTACCGTGGTTCTTCAGAAATGATAGTTACTTCTCCAGGGTGATGGAAGTGATATAATGGTACAGAAATGAAATACATTTAGAAGATAAAGAAAATAAGGTACTTCTAATGGCTAGATATGGACTATTCAATAAACAGGAAAGTAAAAGTTTGAAAATTGAAAAGCAATGGATGCAAAGAAAACAATAAAGAACCAAACCCCGGACAGAGAAATATTTCAAAATTTAAAACCAAGTAGAATCCATACCTAGTGGCAAGTACATCATCTGATTGAAATAGCCGAAGAATTACCCTGACAAAGACTTTACAGGGTTAGGAAGAAATGGAAAAATTATTTAATGACAGTGTATGTAAGTGAAAAAACAAATTAGAATTGGGAATAATCTGAAATGCAAAATTGCTTAGTTCTTAGTTCTATAAAATACCCTTTCCCCACACCAGAATTTTACTCAGTAAGAAGCAATGAGTTGTTAAAAGTAAAGAATTTGTGATATCTTGAACATTCTTATACTGATTAAATTCCGATTCTCTAAGAATAGAAAGTAAAATCTAAAACTAAATTCTTTCACTGTTCAACCAGTAACTTGATAAGAATCTCAGCTCTTTATAAGGATAGCATGAGAATTATGAGCTGAATTTTCAAAAAATGATCTCAAATTTATTAAAGCTCTAAGTTCCTCACTTCACAGTTATACACAAAAGGAAGAATGTTCACTTTCTGGGGGAAAAAAAGCAAAGCAACCTATAGTTTACTTTTTCATGAGATTATATATATATATATCTTATATATATTTATATATCATATAAATTGATATTTATAAATATCATAAATATATATTATATATCATAATTTATATATTTATATCACATGTATATGAGATGAAATAAGGAGTCAAACAAGTAACTAGGAAAAATAATACATAATCAAAGGACAAATAAATTGATGAAAGCATACTCATTAATAACTCCAGTGTACTTAGCAAACAGGAATTAAAAATAGATGATAGATAGTTAAATAGATAGATAGATAGATAGATAGATAGAAGCTTTCATTATAAATAGGGGTTAGTGGATGGAATTATAGAAAGTATAGGACACAGAAGAACAAATAGGGAATAGCCCTGATTCAGGGTCCTTGCTCCGTTTTTATTAGGATAAGAAGGCTTACAAACGTGGTGATGGACGTGCACAAAGAGACAGTGAAACTTTGAACATTAACTCATGGGCTTGAGGGAAAGGGGGTTTTGAAAATACATGTGGGGTTAGGGGTTTGGGTTAATACAAAACAAAATCCTGGCGCCCAGTGGAAGGTTATTTACAGCAGACATGAGGCACCACTTCTGTTTACCTAAACTGGTCTAGGGGACAAGAAAGACAGAGCATGCTACCTCAGGGTCAACAAGGCACCTTTCTTTTGCTAATTAGCTCCACTCTGGGCAACTTCACCCCACAGTGGTCTATAGCCCTATTTACCTGTTACCTAATTTGGTCCGTCCTTCCTGTGAAAGCAGCTTTCTGCTATAATACTAAGTTGGGGGGCATTTCTTCCCTGAACACCTAATCTTCTTTACCTCATATACCTTTGTTCTCTATTGGGGCCTGCGCCCCGCCCTCTCTATACTGGGGCCTTCCCCCTCTCCCCCCCCCCATACCTATTTACCTAATCTTGTTTACCTAAAGTTGGGTGAGAACATCCTATGGCTTTCTAATTCTTTATGCCTTGTTAACCCATCAGTGCAGGCTCAGGAAATTTCTAAGCTTATTTCCCACAACAAATTACTTTAAGCCATCCAGTAAATTCAACAACCTCAGTGAATACACTGAATGTATTCTGATGTAAATATTGTGATGTAAGCATAATTCTGAACTAATAAGTTCAGATGTTTCATTTTTCAAAAAATTTTGACTATTATAGATTATTTGAAATTTTACAATTATTAGAAAACATGTTATTTGGTTATTTCTAATTATTATTTCTGAAATGTAGATATAAAATTGATTATATATGTATATAAGCTATACTTTCTCAATTCACTTATTAATTTTAGTATTTTTAAAAAGATTCATTATAATTTTCTACATTCCAATCAAACAACTTGCAAATATTGAAAGTTTTAACTTTACTTTTCCAAACTTTATAGCTTTAATTTCTTTTCTGTGGAATAGAGTGCCTGGGACCTCCACTGAAGTGTTGGATAGAAGTGATAAGAGGGGACATTACTGCCTTACTGATTTCTTGATCCTAGGAAGATAATGTTCTATATTTTGGTAAATATTTTAACTCTAGATTTTTCATAGATAATTTTCATATAGAGAAAAGTTTCTCCTATTCCTTGTCTTCTGAAATTTTTAATATTATGAATGATATTTAAATCTGTCAATTTTTCATCTATCATAATGATCACTTAGTTTTCCTTCTTTATTCTATAATGAGTCATATTACACCAATTGCTTTCTTTTTTTCTTAAATTTATTAATTTATTTTGAGAGAGAGAGTGGGGGAGGCGAAGAAAGAGAGAGAAAGACAGAGAGAATCCCAAGCAGGCTCCATGCTGTCAGCACACAGCTCAATGAGAGGCTCGATCTCATGAAGCATGAGATCATAACCTGAGCTGAAACCAAGAGTCAGATGTTTGAGCCACCAGGGTGCCCTATACTCATTGATTTCTAAAAGTTAAACCAACCTTGCATTTCTGGAATAAGTCCCACTTGAATATAATACATCATATTTTTAAAATATTGTTGGATTCTATTTACTAACATCTTAAAGATTATTAAAGCTATATTCATGAGCTCAACAACGGATTCAGGCTGCTATAAAAATTAGTCTAGCATTTTTTTATTATGACCTTCAAGACCAATTATTATTTAAAGTATTTGTAACAGATAAGAATGCTGTATGGTAATTTTGATGGGCCCCCTAAGGAAGAATGAACAAATAGACCTTTAGGAAATTAGAGCAAAATCATGCCATCTATTATACGTAACTATTTTCTATTGAAAAACAGTTTCTGGTTTGCCAATGATCTGTAATAGAGACTGAATATTTGAACATAATCCACAAAGTTATCATGTAGTATAAGCTGTTTTGAATATGGTATTATATAAACCACAAAACCATAAATATGTGCATTTGCAGTAGTACTCATCTAGTGAAACTTAATATAGAGATGGAATCTAGTTTGAGCACATCTTGAAGACACATGGAAAAATGGTTCAGAGTCATGAGATTCTATTCCCTCTGTATTAGCCGTTTCTTATTTAACCCAAACATAAAGTCACTTCAAAACTTATCTATAATGATTTGACTAAGGAAGAATAAATAAGGGAATGGTTTAGGTAAGATTTTGTAGAGCTATATCATAAAATCTGAAACCACCAATCCTGATTATTAAGAGGAAATGAAACTGCTATTACACACTGATTTTATTTGCATGTGAGGGAATTTCAATTTTCCTATTAGTACTCCTTTGTCCCATGGCATATTTTAATAATACGCTGTAGGAACAAAATGATCATTTATAGTACAGGCCTTGTGTGTAGTTTAGGTCACAACATCAAGTAAAAAAATCCCAAACATTTTTTGGATATTATTTGTTCCTTTAAAATAAGTATGTTCTCAAAGAAAAAGTATGTTCTCTAAATCTGTTCATGAACACTCTTAGAAACTTAAAAATTTGTTATATCATTTTGTGTCCTGGTGATTTTTTATGCATTTTCTTGGAAATGATGACTTCCCTTTTTATTCAGAGTAAATACAAAAAAAAAATTTTGGGTGGATAATGACCAAATTCAATGTGGATGGGAATAAAGGTTTTTTTCTTAAGAGTGAGGGTTCAAGATGGTAGCGTAGGAAGAACCTAACTCACCTCCTCCCACAGACACAACAATCTACAACTACATTCAGAATAATTCCCATTGAAAATGGCCTAGAAACTGGAAAATAAGAACCTCTACAACAATGGACATCCCTGACATGAGAAGAGGCAGAGATATGGTCTCGCAAAGGAGAAAAACTATACCCTACATGTGGTACCCCATAGCAAGGAGAGATCTCAAAGATACACAAAATTTCACCCAGTAGTGAGAGATTTGAGTTCTATGTCAAGCACCCCAGCTTTTAGATTCTGTATAGAGAGACAAACCTCCAAAACAACTGGCTTTGAAAAACATTAGGGGGCACATTCAAAGAAACTATAGAACTGTAGGGGAAAAAAATCCAGCTCTTAAAGTGATCATGTGCAGACTCAAAGGACCCCCAAACTAGGCAAAAACACCACATCAAAAGTGCATAGGCTATATGTGAAGGAGACCCACTTATTAATTTTGGAACACCTGCTAGAGAGGCAAGAGGCAGCTAGGTTTCTCCTCAGGTACTGAGACACTAGTGGGAGCCACTTTACCAGTTTGTTCTGCCCTAACAATCCTGCACCAGTAGGTGCTATTTTGAAACCTTTCTCTAGACTGCTAATGCTAGGGGTCATGCCCCACTGAAAACCTTACCTAACCCTACACCTCAGCCAAGCCCTGCAGTTGATAGGACAATGAACTTATCCACCAGCATGACCATAGAAATTGTGTCCAGATTTCACAGGCAGCCAACTGGAGGTCATATCACCTACCACATGGCCCAACCACAAATGGAGAGTGCATACAACCCACACAGGAAACCCTCTGGAGCACCTGGCTCTTGTGGCCAGGGGTGACTGCATTTCTCAATTCCACAGGAAATCTGCTAAATAAGTCCATTCCTTCAAAACTGAGAGACACAGCTGAACTGCCTAATACATAGAAACAAACACAGAAATTTAGGCAAAAATGAGGAGACAGAGAAATATGTTCCAAATGAAAGAATAAGACAAATTCTCAGAAAAAAAAGAACTAAATGAAATGAATCTACCTGATATAGAGTTAAAAGAGTAGTTAGTCATTGAGATGCCTACTGAACTCAAGAGAAGAATGGATGAACACAGTAAGAACTTCAACAAAGAGATAGAAAACATAAGAAAGTACTAATAAGAGCTGAAAAATACAATAACAGAAGTGAAAACTACAATAGAGGGAATAAACAGCAAATCAGATGATGCAGAAACAGATAAGTATTCTGGAAGACAGGGTAGCAACAAAAATAAAGCAAACTGAGCAACAAAAATAAAAATAACAACATATTTTAAAGAAAGAATACATTAAGGGATATCTGGTACAATATTAAGTGTACTAGCATTGCTTTGTAGGGGTCCTAAAAGGAGAAGGAGAGAAAGGGGCAGAAAATTTATTTGAGGAAATAATAGCTGAACACCCCCCTAACCTGGAGAAGGGGACAGATATCCAGGCTTAGGAAGCACAGACACTTCCCAATAAGTTGAGCCCAAGTAATCCACACCAAGATACATCAGAATTAAAATGTCAAAAGTTAGGGATGCCTGGGTGGCTCAGTTGGTTGAGTGACCTACTTTGGCTCAGGTCATGATCTCACAGTTTGTAAGTTCAAGCCCTGTGTCGGGCTCTGTGTTGACAGCTCAGAGCCTGGAGCCTGCTTCGGATTCTGTGTCTCTCCCCTGCCCACCCTGCTCTGCCCCTCCCTTGCTCATGCTCTGTGTGTGTGTGTCTCTCTCAATAATAAATATGTGTTAATTTTTTTTTAAATGTCAAAAGTTAAAGAGAGAACCTTAAAAGTGGGGGAGGGAGCAACTACTTACATATAAGGAACCCCCCATAAGAATATCAGCTGATTTTTCCACAGAAACTTTGCATACCAGAGAGTGACATATTTCAAGTACTAAAAGGAAAAACAAAACAAACAAAAAAACCAAACCAAACCAACACAAAAAACATTACAACCAAGGATACTCTACCTGGCAAGGTTATCATTCAGATTAGAAGGGAAGGTAAAGAGTTTGTTAGAAAATCAAAAGCTAAAGGAGTTCATCACTACTAAACAAGCTTAACAAGAAATATTAAAGGGACTTTTTTTAGGTAGCAAAGAATAGGCCATAACTAGACATAAGAAAATACATAAAAGGAAAATTCTCATTGGTAAAGGCAAACATGTTTAAAAAAAGTAGTGGATGGATCAACTACTTCTGAAGCTAGTAATATGGTTAAAGGCAAAAGTAGAAAAATCAAATAAATACACAAAAATTACCTAAGAGATATACTAAATAAAAAGATGTAAACCATGATACCAAAAATATAAGACATGGAGGGAGGAGAGTAAAAATGTAGTGTTTCAGAATACATTCAAACTTAAACAACCCCAGTTTAAAATAGACTGCTATATACATAAGTTGTTATATATGAGTCTCATGGTAACCACAAACCAAAAACCTATAATAGAGGCACAAAAAAGTAAAGAGACAGAAATACAAACATAACACTAAAGAAAGTTATCAAATCACAAGGGAAGAGAGCAAGGAAAGAAGAAAGGAACAGAGAAGAACTATCAAAACAAACAGGAAGGGATGAATGGGTGGCTCAGTTGGTTAAACTTTAACTCTTTATTCCAGCTCAGGTCATAATCTCACGGTTTCATGGGTTCAAGCCCCACCTTGGGCTCTGAACTGGCAGCATGAACTTCTTGGGATTCTCTTTCTTTCCTTCTCTCCACCCCTCCCCTGCTCACTGTCTCTCTCAAAATAAATAAATAAATGTAAAAAAACAAAACAGGAAAACAACAAAATGGCAATGAATCCACACCAATCAACAATTGTTTTAAATGTAAATGGAATAAATGCTTCAATCAAAAGACCTAGGTTGGCTAAATAGATACAAACAAACAAATAAGAACCATCTATAAGCTGTCTACAAAAGACTGACTTCAGATATACAGACACAGATCGAAAGAGGTAAAAATGATAATCCTTGCAAATGAAAATGAAAACAAAAAGAAAGCTAGGGTAGCTATGCTTATGTCAGACAAAGTAGACCTTAAAACAAAGCCTATAAAAGGAGATAAGGACATTACATAATGATAAAGAGATCAGTCCCACAACACACAACCCTTATGAATATTTATGCACCCAACATAGAAACATCTAAATATATAAAGCAAATATTAACAGATGCAAAGGGAGAAGTTGACAGTAATATGATAACAGTAGAGGATTTTACCCACTTACATCAATGGATAGATCATCCACAGAGAAAATTAAGGAAATATTGGATTTGAATGACACATTCAGCCAGATGAACTTAATAGATGATAAAACCTTCCATCTCAAACCAGCAGAATACATATTATTCTCAAATACATATGGAATATTCTTCAAAATAGACCACATGTTAGGTCACAAAGCATGTCTCAATAAATTTAAAAAGATTGAAATCAGGGGCACTTGGGTTGCTCAGTTAAGTGTCCAATTCTTGATATTGGTTCAGGTCATGAGATTGAGCCTCATGTCAAGCCCCACATCAGTCTCCATGCTGCTCTCTCTCCTCTCCCTCTCTCTCCCTCCCTCCCTCCCTCTCTCTCTTTTTCTAGAAAAAAAAAAAAGATTGAAATCACATTAACCATCTTTTCCCTCTGCAATGGTATGATACTAGAAATTTACTACAAGAATAAAATGAAAAAACACAAATATGCACAAGCTAAACTATGTACTACTAAGCAACCAATGGTTCAACAATGAAATGAAAGAGGAAATAAAAAAATACGTGGAGACAAAATGGAAAATTATGCTTCAAAATCTATTGGGGGCAGCAAAAACAAATCTAAGAGTGAAGTTTATAGTGATAACAACCCACCTCAAGAAACAAGAAAAATCTCAAATAATCTAAACTAACTCTAGAGGAACTAGGAAAAAAAAAAAAAAAAAAAAAAAAAACAGAGCTCAACGTTACCAAAAAAGGAAACAATAAAGATCACAGCAAAACTAAATAAAATAGAGACAGACAAGAAAGAAAGATCAAAGAAACTAAGAGCTAGTTCTTGAAAAAGTTAAACTAAACTGATAAACCTTTATCAAGGCTCACCAAACAATTCTCTTTTCAAAAAGAGGATCCAAATTAATAAAATAAAAAAATGAAAGAGAAGTTATAACAAATACCATAGAAATACAAAAAATCATAAAAGACTACAGTAAAAATTTTGTGCCTACAAATGTAATAACATAGAACAAGTTCCAAGAAACGTACAATCTTTCAAGACTGAATCAAGAAGAAATAGGAAATCACAACAGAATGATTACTAGTGATGAAAGTGCATTGGCAATCAAAAAACTCTCAACAAAGTCCAGAACCAGACAGCTTCACTGGTGAAATCCTACCACATATTTAGAGTTAATACCTATTCTTATCAAATTGTTAAAAAAACAAATGATGAGGGAGAAATTTTTTCAACTCATTCTACAAGGCCAAAATTACTTCAATACCTAAACCAGACAAAAACACTAAATACACACACACACACACACACACACACACACACACACACCAGTATCCCTGATTAACATAAAAAATTAGCAAACTAAATTTAACAACACATTACATGAATCATATATCATGATCAAATGGGATTTACTCCAAGGATGCAAGGATGGTTCAATATACACAAATCAATCAATATGATACACTACATTAATAACACAAAGGGTAAAACCATACAATTATTTCAATAGATGCCAGAAAAGCATTTGACAAAATTCAACATCCATTTAGGATAAAAACTCTCAAGAGAATGGATGTAGAGGGAAGATTCCTCAACATAACTAAAGCCATATATAGCAAATGCATAGCTAACAACATTCTCAATGGTGAAAGCTGAAAGCTTTCCCCCTAAGATTAGGAATAAGACAAGGATATCCACATCAATACTTTTATCTAACATAGCATTGGAGTGTTAGTCACATAAATTAGATAAAAAAAAGAAATAAAAGTCACTCAACGTGGTAAGTAAGAAGTAAAACTGTGACTATTTGCAGGTGACATGATAATATATAGAAAACCCTAACACCTCCATCCCAAAATTATTAAAACTAATAAATGAATTCAGTAAAGTTTCAGGATAAAAAATAATAAACAAAAATATCTTGCATTCCTATATACTAATAGTGAACTGTCAGAGAAATTAAGAAAACTATTTATCATTGCATCAAAGAGAATAAAATGCCTAGGAAAATATTTTACCAAGAATTTATAAATTCTACCAAATGGATTTTACCAACAGAAATTACCAAATTTTACAAATAGATTTTTACCTAGGAACAAATTTTACCAAGTACATTGAAAACTATAGGAGATTCATGAAATGAATTGAAGATGACACAAACAAATGTAAAGATACAGGGATGCTCATGGACTGAAAGAATATCATTAAAATGTCCATACTAATCAAGCAATCTACAGATTCAGTGCAATCCCTATCAGAATACGAATGACATCTTCACAGAACTAGAACAAATAATATTAAAATTAGTATGGAACTACAAAAGATCCTGCAGAGCCAAACCAAACCTGAGAAAGAACAAAGCTGGAGGTATGACATTCCTTAATTTCAAACCATACTACAAAGCTGTAGTAATCAACAAAGTGTGGAACCAGCACACAGAATAGAAACCCCGGAAATAAATCCATATTTATATGATTAATTAATCTACAACAAAGGAGACAAGAATATACGCTAGGGAAAAGGAAGTCTCTTAAATGAGTGGTGCTGGGAAAACTGGACAGCTACATGCAAAAGAAAAGACTGGACCACTTTCTTATACCATATGCAAAAATACACTCAAAATGGATTAAAGACTTAAATATAAGACCTGAAACCATAAAACTCCTACCATAAAACCTAGGCAGTAAGCTCTTGCACATTGGTCTTAGCAATATTTTTTTTTGGATTTATCTTCTCAGGCAAGGACAACAAAAACAAAAATAAACAAATGAAAGTGTATTAAACTAAAATGCTTTGCATAGCAAAGGAGACTATCAAATAAAAGGCAACTACTGAATGAGAGAAGATATTTACAATAATATACCCGATAAGGGGTTAATATTCTTAATGTATAAAAAACTCCTAAAACTCAATATAAAAAAATCTAAGCTAAAGAGCAGAGGATGTGAACAGGCATTTACCAAAGAGAATATTTTCCAAAGAGGACATATAGATGGCCAATAGACACATGAGAAGATGCTTAGCATCAGTAACCATCAGGGAATGCAAATCAAAACCACAATAAAATATCACCTTGCACCAAATAAAAATTGCAAGTATCACAAAGACAAGAAATAGCAAGGGTTGGTGAGAATGTGGACAAAGGGGAACCTTTGTGCATTGTTGGTGGGAATGTAAATTGGTATAGCCACTATGGAAAACAGTATAAAGTTTTCTCAAAAAATTAAACATAGAAGTCCCACATGATCCAACAATTCCATTGCTAGGTATTTATTTGAATAAAAGAAAATATTAATTCTAAAAGCCATATGCACCCCTTTCTTCATTATAGCATTATTTATAATAGCCAAGATATAAAGGTAAGCTAAGTGTTGGATGGATGAACGGTAAAGAAGTTGGAGTAAATACATAACTAATGAAATATTACTGAGTCATAAAAAAATAAAGTTTTGCTATTTGTGACAATATGAATAAAACTAGAAGGTTTTATGCTAAATGAAATAATTCATACACAGAAAGGCAAATACCATGACTTTATTACATATGAAATCCAAAACAAAACAAAGAGACTCATAGATACAGAGAACAAACTGTCGCCAGAGGGGAGGGGAATGGAGGAATGGACAACACGGTTGAGGGGATTAAGACTTACAATCTTCCAGGGCACCTGGGTGGGTCAGTCAGTTGAGTGTCTGACTCTTGATTTCAGGTCAGGTCATGATCCCAGTGTCCTGGGATCAAGCCCCACCTCATACTCCATGCTGAGGGTGGAGCCTGCTTAAGATATTCTCTCTCTCTCTCTCTCTCTCTCTCTCTCTGCCCCTCTACCCAGTTCAGGCTTTCTCTCTCTCTAATAAAATAAAAAAAAAGACTTGCAATCTTCCAATTATAAAATAATAAGACAAGGAGATGAGATTGTATTGTATAGCATAGGAAATGTAGTCAATAATATTGTAACAACTTTGTATGGTGACTGATGGTGACTAGACTTACTGCGAGCATTTCATAGTGTACATAAATATTGAATAACTATGTTGTTCCCCTGACACTAATACAGTATTGTATGTCAATTATTCTTCAGTTACAAAATTAAAGTGAAAATTTCCTATAGTACATGTTGTGGAGTTTATGCATAATCTAGGCACTGGCAAAGGGGAACATTTTTTGGATTCTGAGTATTATCATAGTAGGTATCATCTAACATTCCACATCACTCTTCTTGGCATGGAGGGAAAGTATAATGGAATATCAAAAGAAAATATCCTCACTATCCCCTCGTTATTAGCAGTCACTGGCCATGTGTTATTTACTCCTCAAAAAATTCTTCCTTTGAACATTTCTTAAACTAAGCATTCTGAAGACCAAAGAGAGAGAGAGAAAGAGAGAGAGAGAGAATTTCATGTACTTAATTAATGCTGTTTCTCCAGAATTAATTTTCCAGTTTCTTTTTCTTTAAATTAGATACAATAAGGTAGATTTTTATTTTCTAGTGTCACATTGTTTTGATGGGAAATTTATCTAAGTTATGTTTTCATATGTTCATACTTCTAAAATGTATGAAAAAAACCCACAAATGAAACCGAGTGGAAAGATTCCGTCATTACTTATGGAAATATCTATTTATGCAGCCATCTGTTGTGAATACTTCAACTCTGAAACATATAAAAAATACATGAAATTTTGATGTTAGAAAGTGTGCATTGCTCCAATAGGATACCTCTTGTTTTGTTTTTTAACATAAATATCTTTTTGTTTTGTTTTTGAACTTGTGTATATCTTTTAATAGATCAAGGGATAAAGACAGATTTTATCTTGTAGGATATTGTTAGATTTATTCATCCCATTTGTTCATTTGCAGTCTTTTTATCATTCATAGTTTTCACTTGTTCAGATTTCTCTTTCAGTTAATGTATTTTTAATATTGGGAAACAGGGTTGAAGAAAATTATTTGAAACTTCATAAGCAGCAATGCACAATATGTAGGACCTTAAAACTTAAATCATCCCTACTTTTAGATGGGCATTGCTATGGCTTTCTAACTGTTTATGACATACTCAAGATTAGAAGTAGAAGAATCCAGAGAATCCCAATTTTTCAGAGGAAATGTGAGGTGGGGCGCCTGGGTGGCTGAGTCAGTTAAGTGTCTGACTTCAGCTCAGGTCATGATCTCACAGTTCCTAAGTGTGAGCCCCATGTCGGGCTCTGCGCGCCGACAGCATGGAGTCTGCTTAGGATCATCTGCACCTCTTTCTCTGCTCCTCCCCGGTTTGCACCCATCTTCTCTCTCAAAAATAAATAAACATTGAAAACTTTTGAAAAAAAATAAGAGGAAATATGAGGTGGTGGGGAAAAGGTTAGAGTGGAGTTGGGAAGACCTAGGTTCTAGGATGGGCTATGTTTTAATTTAATTAAGTTCTAGGTGGGGCGCCTGGGTGGCGCAGTCGGTTAAGCGTCCGACATCAGCCAGGTCACGATCTCGCGGTCCGTGAGTTCGAGCCCCGCGTTGGGCTCTGGGCTGATGGCTCGGAGCCTGGAGCCTGTTTCTGATTCTGTGTCTCCCTCTCTCTCTGCCCCTCCCCCGTTCATGCTCTGTCTCTCTCTGTCCCAAAAATAAATAAAAAACGTTGAAAAAAAAATTTAAAAAAAAAATTAAGTTCTAGGTACCTCAATTTGTCATAGGTAAGTTGAGAAAATTGGAATGTTCTTAATCCTCAGTCTTTTCTCTGAATTTATTATTGATTCTATTACATATAGTGGAGATAATCCAGGAAGGCAGATATCCAGTGAGGAGTCATCGAGCAGCATGAAGTTGGCACAGTAAAGAACACCAAGGGTGATTGGCTTAAAATTCTAGCTACTTTAGCTGTTAGGCCTTCAAGTAAATTACAGGTATTTCAAGTAAAAATGGTTCTTCTCATGAGAGTCACGGCCAGAGGAATATGGATCGCCTGTTTGTCTTGTTTCTTCCTTTTTATACAAGTCTATAAATATTAATAAGATTTTCTCTATTTAAAAGGTCTGGTCTGCATGCTCCATTTTCTCTAGTTGAGGAAATTTACAGTTTAGGAGAGTGAAGTGAGAGTTGGATCCTTTAAGGATACAAAATCCAATTTGTATTTAGATATGAAAATCAAACATATTAAATGAAGCCCTTTTAAAGGCAAGAGGAAAAACTCTCGGCGTTTGGGATTTTTTATTTTTCTTTTTTGAATAGATACGTTGTCCATATCTTTGCATATGCATACGAGCTGTATACACCCATGTAGCTAATGTGCAGGGGAAGTTATGTGAATGAAGTAGACATCACTTATGTGACAGTATCAGTGGAAAATCAACAGAGCAACATAAACTGAGTAACTATGAGGAGACAAAGCTCTTAGCAAAAGCAGAAAGTGAATATATTTAGAACAAGTATCTAGGACAAAGACAAAAATAGAGAATGTGTTCAGTAAAGAAAAGTTATTATTTTAATGCCAAAAATTGTCTTTACTTTCCCCCGCATTAAAAAAAATAAAATAAAACCTGGTATTTTATGGAATGGCACTTGGACTTCCAGCCCCTACCATATTTCTTTAAACGTGTTGTGAGGCTTTCTCTATTAATTCACAAACCAGGTGCATATGCATTAGCAGCCAGCTAAAGAGAACTCTCTCTATTAGAAATAGTTTCTAATAATTAAATGTAACCTATCTATTCATTCAAAGGACTTTATCCTCTTTGTATATATATGTATGTACTTCTGAGTATACTAGAAGGAAGGAGGCAGAGAAATGATGTTAACTTTCCCACTCCCTGTGCTCTTTCTATTGCATAGTTTTCAGAAGATTCCAAGTACTGTGTTTGTGGGACAAAGTGGTATCACAAACAAAGTGTTCTCTTCATAGACCTTTTCCATCTTGTTCTAGAACTAATGGAGGAGATTCAACTCTGGACAGGGGACTATGGTTTTTTGGAAAGTGCTACTGAAAATAATAAACCATCTCTCATAGGAATTTTATGCAGTATATTATTTTAAAATTATATATATTATACGATACATGTAGTGTCAATAATGGTTATCTTGGATATGGTGTCTTTTAAAGAATCAGAAACACAAACTATATCGATTTGCAAGAACTTTAAATATTAATTTAACATCACATATAGAAATTTCTGGCATTGGTTGGTCTGGGAAATATGTGCTGGCAAAATGCTATCTATAAATAGAGCTATCAAGACTTAATCTTATAAGTTTTCCTATAACTCTAAATTTATTTTTAGGTTTTTGCCTTTTGCCTTCTTAACAACTCTAGGCTATAGAAGGTGGGCATTTAGATTTACAGTGTTCTGCTATACTAGAGTATTATCAACATCTGTTTTTTGAACATCTTGTTGCTTCCTCCTATATATTATGCAAATTTGTGCATATAAATCAGAGAAATTTTAGCAACTACTCAGAAAATATATTATTTTACTAATAAGAATGCAGCCAAAGTATACTAAAAATAAATATTCACCTGTGCATAATGACTCAGTGCTGATTTTTAGCAAAATTTGTTACATTTTTCTAATTCTTCTGGCCTGCTCATATCAAATTTGATTTTCTCTCTTAAATTAAGTAGGTTTTTTGTCACAATTAAGTACTTTTAATCTTCTCTTTAGATCATTTAGAACTTAAATGCCTGAATGTATGTTTTATTGTTAACGGTCATTGTTCTGGTTGTCACTAATATCCGTGAAATGTTAGGAGTACATTTTGCTTAGCAGAACAAACATTGGTATATTATCTTATGAAAAGTTCTGCTTCTAGAATATTAGAAGATAAACATCATGCTGCTTTGTAAAACAGATCTATCAGTATACCAAAGGGGCAGCTGGAAAGGAAACTAATCAACACAAATGATTGTGACCATTAAAATAATCTGCTTTCTAAGAAATTAATTAAGATGGAAATAACAATATAGCATTATTAAATTTCCTCATAAGGCTACAAACCCTATTTCTATAACCAATGCTTTTCTTTCATGCTTTTTCATGCTTTTTCTTTTTAGGTGCCATTCTAATAATTTCATGCTTTTTCTTTTTAGGTGCCATTCTAATATTTATCAGTGTGCATCATATACAGTTCTGATACCTACATTAGTAAATGATGTTATTTGTTTTTTCTTAGGCAGAATTCAAAAGATATCTTAATAATGTAATTTCCCTATTTATTCTCGTTTCTCCTTTACAATGTTAGAGATCATGAAGTATATTTTAAAGGTAAAGAGGTATATAGACTTTCTACTGGAAAACTTAGAGGCAAAAATGCTGGGAACGTTAAGAATAGGAATTCACTAGAGGATAGCGTATTAGTAGTGAATAAAATAGATGTTTTTACTCTCTGAGAGCTTTCTTTCAGTACAGATAAGCAGATAATAAGCAGGTATTAATTATCACAATCCTAAGGAAAATATCAGATAAGGATAAAAACTTTTCAGGGAATGAAATAGGTTTCTGTATACCGACTGGAAGGTCACATTAGAGAGTGGTATAAGGGAAGTCTGTCTAAAGAGGTGACATATAATCTTAAACCTGAATGACAAGAAGGAGCCACAATGTGAATATTAGGGGAAAGAGTTTCCAAGCAAATGGAATTGGGTAAAATGATGTATTATGGGAAAAGGTTTGGCAGGTTCAAGAAGAGAGAGGCTAAAGGGGGTTTGGTAGATAGCAAAGAGGAGAGGCTGCAGGTAGAGGGAGGGCTAGACTGCAGAAGACTTTCTTTGGGTAAACATAAGAATCCACTGAAGTTTGCAAAAGAAATTCTGAATAAATGGAATGATAAGTCACGTTCAAGAAGGAGAAAAATTGCATAGTTTGAAAGCATTTATTCTACCTACGTCAATCAATAAAATCACTATAATTTCAATTTAGTAAATCTCAGTGTTTAGGGGACTTGCCTAATGAATTCAAAGTTAATATGAGATTATAAATGTGCAAAATGGCCAATGTCTAAAAATAAAGAGAAGACAAGAAGAACAAAGGAATTTGCCCATTCTAATAAATATATTACAAAGTTACCTACTTTAAAACAAGTAGTATTGGCAAAAGAATAAATAGTTCAGTTGAATAAAATAAACAATTTGAAATAGATTCTAGTACATGTGGGAATGAGAGAGATTGCTGAGGGGAAAAAGAATTCGTCTATCATTATACGGATTGCAATTAGTTATTTATTCAGAAATTAAATCAAATTATATATTTGCTAGGTACAATTCACAAGATTGAATTCAATTGTATTACTAGCTTATTATCTCCATGAAAGTATTTATTATAAAAATAAAAACATATATAATAATTTCCACAGAAGCCAAAACTCCTTTCCATTAAACGTAAGATTCATTCATCATTAAAACATTTGATAAAATAGAATTTGACTATACATATGTGTGTATCTCTCTTAAGAGAGAGATGTGTTATATGTATTTATGCAGGTGATATATTTAGGCCTTATATATTTAGAAAAAAAAGAACCAATTGAAAAACCTGTTATAACAAGGTCATTTAATAAAGTTGAACTTGCAGGGACTCCTAGGAGGCTTAGTCAGTTAAGCATCTGACTTCAGCTCAGGTCATGATCTCATGTCTGGTGAGTTTGAGCCCTGCATCAGACTCTGTGCTGACAGCTCAGAGCCTGGAGCCTGCTTTGGATTCTGTGTCTACTTCTCTCTCTGCCCTCCCCCACTCACACTCTGTCTCTCTCTCTCTCTCAAAAATAAATAAACATTAAAAAATTTTACAAAAATTGGGGCGCCTGGGTGGCGCAGTCGGTTAAGCGTCCGACTTCAGCCAGGTCACGATCTCGCGCTCCGTGAGTTCGAGCCCCGCGTCGGGCTCTGGGCTGATGGCTCAGAGCCTGGAGCCTGCTTCCGATTCTGTGTCTCCCTCTCTCTCTGCCCCTCCCCTGTTCATGCTCTGTCTCTCTCTGTCCCAAAAATAAATAAACGTTGAAAAAAAAATTAAAAAAAAAATTTTACAAAAATAAAGTTTAACTTGCATATTGCAATTTAGGAAAACTAACATATAAAATCAATAGGGAACATATGTAAAAAATAACAACTTTCTGAGGTGCCTGGGTGGCTCAGTCGCTTAAGCATCTGACTTAGGCTCAGGTCATGATGTCACAGTTCATGAGATCGAGCCCCTCATTGGGCTCTGCTGCTCCCCCACTCACTCTTTGCCTCTCTCAAAAATAAATAAATATTAAAAAAACTAAAAATAATTACTGTTCAGATTATATATCAGAAATAATGATCCCATTTGCAAGAGGAACATAATTGCTGAAATATCTAGACATAAGGTTAACAAGAAATAGGCTAAACTATGACTATGTGAGGTTAAATTGTAAAACACTCCTTGAGCACATAAAAGAAGAGATAAAAAAATTAAAGAGATAGATACCATACTTCTGAACAAGAAGCCTCATCTCCTGAAGATTTCATTTTTTTTCTATTAGCTTATAAATGTATAATGATCACATTAAGAATAGTCACGTCTGTTTCTTCACATGCAGCAAAACATTATTATAAAATTTAATGTAAAATTAAATAATGTTCATTAATCAGAAAAACTGAGGAACAAACAATAGTGTAGGAGTAGATATAGCAGAGATTGAAAGATTTTATAGATCCTCTATTACTAAAGTCATATAGAATTTGTTTATAGACAGATAGAAAAACTAATGAAACAGCATAGATATGCCAAAAAGATGTCCAAGATTTATAGAAATAGATTTAATAAATCAAATCATTAGTGATAAAAAAGGATGATATAAGCTAATTAATTAGCCTTTGAAAAAAAATCTATTGGTCTTTTTTGCAAGGTAAAGCAAAATTAAAATGTAAGTACCACAAACTCAAAATGACATGACAAAATAGGAAAAATTATTTGTAAGCCATTGCACTTAAAATTGGATATGACTAATACTAAAGACTGACAAATACTTAAGTGACAAATTGAGATGGAAATGCCCAAAAATATTAAATAAAAATGGATAAGATATATGAACAATCAAATCACAAAAATGGAAATTCAGATTAGCATAAACACATAATCAGTCACTTAAAATCCTTCATAAAGAGAGAACTTCAAGTTAAAAATACTCTTAAATCTCATCTCGTACTTATTAGATTCGTAAAAAGCCAATATTTTGATAGCACACCTGTTAGTGAGACTGTAGGGATACAGCAACTCTACTACATTGCAGTGGAATACAAAATGATGTAAGTCATACAGAGGGGAAATTGGCAAAATACAGCACAATTACATATTCGCTACTTGACACTATAACCAAATTTCTAGGAATCAGGATCAAATGTAAACTTGCTAACATATAAAAGGATATATCTACAATGATGATAATAAATATAGAAATAATCCAGATTTCTATCAACAAGGTGTGTATGAATAATTGATGGTACATCAACACAACCTAATATTTTATAAATTTACATAGAAATGACTTCTATATACAGACTGTAAAGTGTTACTAAAAAATAAACAAAATGTAAATATGAAGAGATGTGTTATATTCATTGATGGGAAACAAAGTATAAACACATAAATTTTCCAAAGTAAAAATCTACAAATCCTGTTCATGTCTATGACAATCTTAGAATAAATTTCGTATGACTGAATTAAGTCACAAGACAGGCAATATAATTTTGAAAAACCAAAACAGACAGGGTAATTGCCCCACCAGAATCAGCATTTATTATAAAGCTATAAAATTATGACATACAAGAAAACACATTGATCAATGAAAATATAGCTTGAAAACAGACTTGTACTATTATAGAAACTTAATATTTTATATGGCACTAAAATAAAAATTTTATTGGGGTAATTTTTCATATACAACTGTATAAAACAGGGGTGCCTGGGTAGCTCAGTCAGTTAAGTGTCCTACTCTTAATTTAGGCTCAGGTCATGATATCACTCTTTGTGGTACTGAGCCCAAGTAGGGCTCTGTGCTGAAAGCACAGATTCTGCACAAGATTCTCTCTTTTCCTCTCTCTCTACCTTGCTCCTCATGCTACCCTGTTAATGCCCTGTTTCTCAAAATAAATAAACTTAAAATACACATGTTTTTTATATATAAACTACATCATGCCATAAGTAATAATCAGTTCTTGATAGAAACAGACCTAAGTGGTAAAAACCTTAAAAGAAAATCTATGGTATTAATCCTTATAATGCTGGCCTAGAATGGATAGTTTCTTCTTCAATAATATGTAAAAAGTATATATAGTATAGGTTAAAATATTAGGACATTAGACTTTCATAAAATAAAAAGATTAACCTGTGCAAATAAAAACAATATAAAGAATGTTAGAAGATACCAAAAGACTGGAGGAAGACATTTTCTATGTATGTAACACAAAGGATTTGTATCTACTTTATAAAAAGATTAATACAGATCTAGAAGAGTGAATGTTCAATGGAAAAGATGGCAATGCACAGAAAAAAATAATCCAGATAACCAGTATCAAAGAAAAAGATATACCAGAAACTTCTATTAGCTCGATCTTCAAAATATATGCACAATAGGAACACTACCCCCCGCTGTATCTATGGAACAAACCACATCATGTCTCATCTAGATTATGGCTTTAGCAGCCTGTTATTCCTGCTTCTCCCTCTGTTTCCTCCCTTCATTTTATTCTGAACACGTGATCTAGTGCAAGTACTCTTCATGTTGTTATTGTTGCTGTTTTTGTCACAGGCCCCTTTGGCATTCTAGTGATGCCCATGCACCCCTTTGTAGAAAAATATTTTAAATTCAATAACATAAAACACATAATTTCAAAGTAAACCTTCTATTTTGTGATACAGTTGAAAGATATTCAAAAATTATATTCTAGTAACATGAACAAGATATTCCAAGTAGAAAGGCAGGTTAAATTTCACTTTTTTATGGAAAATTGGGGAGGCTGCTTTTGTTTATTTTCAAGAAGATGATTATTAGTTTATGTGTAATCTTTGACAAGAGAAAATATTAGGTAGGGCAAGTAAATGATTTGATTGATTGATTGCTTTGGTAGTTGTAAGTGTTGAAAACCCTGATGTAATGATATGGTTTTTATATTTTTTATTATTTTTTTAAAGTTTCTTTATTTTGAGAGCAACAGAGACAGCACAAGTGGGGGAGGGGCAGAGAGACAGAATCCCAAGGAGGGTCTGTGCTGCCAGCACAGAGCCCAATGCAGGCTCAAACCCACGAAGCTGCAACATGAGTCACCAAGAGTCAGACGCTTACCCAGTGGAGCCACCCAGATGTCCCAATGATATGGTGTTTAAAATGGAATTCAAATGTCCTTAGTTTATTGTAGTTTCAGGTTTAGTCAGGCTTCTCTCAATAGATACTGTATTTTACAAGGTTTTTGAGTTCATCTCCGCTTGTACTGAATATTTTTTTTTCTAAGAGTGATGTTTATCTTTGATGAAGTCAACATTTTTATAGAGTATTCACTTAAGAAAAAAGCAGTGCGTCGTGTCACTGCCATAAAGATTGATATACTATTGAAAGAATATTTGCACATTTTTTATTTTCTAAAATATTAAAGGCCTTTGTATGCTAACTCCCTCTTATGAAGCACTTGTTTCAGCAGAGCTTCCTGACTCTTCTCTGTTGTCAGTATCAGCAATTTAGCCAAGAAAGCTTATTCCAGTAACTTCCATAATGGTCGTTCCAGGACCTTGATCACAGAGATTTCCGTCAGTCTTATGATCAAAAATATGTCAGGTATGCCAGCCTATGAACAAAACTCTTTTCTTTCAAAGTTTCCCAAAGACATTTTTTTTTCTTTTTCTTTCAGGTAAAAAAGAAGATTTTGGTCATCTTCAGTAGAGACAACTCTTTTAAAGTTTTTTTTTAATGTTTATTTATTTTTGAGAGAGACAGAGACAGAATGTGAGTGGGTTAGGGGCAGAGAGAGCGGGAGACACAGAATCTGAAGCAGGCTCCAGGCTCCGAGCTGTCAGCACAGAGCCCGACATGGGGCTCAAACACCAGCTGTGAGATCATGACCTGAGCCGAAGTCGGTCACTCAACTGACTGAATCACCCAGGGTCCCCGAGACAACTCTTTTAAGACTGTCTTGAAAGTTAACAACTTTTGATGTGATATAGAAAAGTGTCATAGTCTATAACTGTATCTTAAAAAATGTTTTAAAAATGTGATGAATCAGACTTGATTCTAATAATACCGATGATTTTTATAACCACTAAAATTTCTTTCAGAGCTAATGTACAGTAAAAAGGTATTGGGTGACAACTGATTAAAGCAAAGCAAGATGCAACCAAGCAACAAACATCAAAACCATGTGTGCAAAGGAAAGCGTATGAAACTTTTCTTTCAGGCAGTGTCATTTTCCTATAGCTACTGTAATAAATTACAACAAATTTAGTGGCTTAAAACCACAGAGATTTAATCTCTCACAGTCCTAAAGGACAAAAATCTAAAATCAGGTGAAAAATCAAGGTGTTGGCAGGGCCATGCTCCCTCTGGAGACTCTAGGGGAGAATCTGTACCTTATTTCCTCCAGTTTCCTGGAACCACACCATAACTTTGGTCTGTGACTAAATTATTCCAATCTTTAAGACCAAGAACTTCAAATCTCTATGTGTTCCATCTTTGCATTTCCTTCTCCTCCATAGTATCTCCTCCTTCTCTTCCATTGCCTTCTCAAATCTCCCTCTGCCTCTCTCTCATAATGGTATTTGTAATTTCACATAGGTCATCCAGGCTACCCAAGATGATCTTTCCCTCTGACAATCCTTCACTTAATCATATCTGCAAATATTCTTTTCCCTTAGGGATTAGGACCTAATATCTTCATGAGTGATGGTAGGAGGGGAGGGTATTTCATTATTCTGCCTACCACACCAACCATACTTTTAATAGGGAGAGGGAAAAAAAATGTTCTATTTCTTAAATAACTTTTTTTTTAAAAATTTCATTTCCAAAAGTGATTTATAATCACAACTTCTTACGCTTATCTTTGCCGGCCTCTACATGACAGGAGGAGAGGTATTTCTTCCTCCTTCAGGTTAAAGGCACCGAGAGGTTAAAGGCAACAGTTTATAGGGATTAATTAGTGTGTCTTGAAATTATGGGGGTTCAGTGGACTGATGTATGATTCCTCTCTAGTAAATCTAAAGGACAAGCCATTCAAAAAAAGAAAAAAACAGGGGCACCTGGGTGGCGCAGTCGGTTAAGCGTCCGACTTCAGCCAGGTCACGATCTCGCGGTCCGGGAGTTCGAGCCCCGCGTCAGGCTCTGGGCTGATGGCTCAGAGCCTGGAGCCTGTTTCCGATTCTGTGTCTCCCTCTCTCTCTGCCCCTCCCCCGTTCATGCTCTGTCTCTCTCTGTCCCAAAAATAAATAAAACGTTGAAAAAAAAATTAAAAAAAAAAGAAAAAACAAAAAACAAAAAAGTAAGTAAAGGAAAGTAAAAGTATCATGTTTGCTACTAGGTAGGATGTTTTTAAACTTTCACTACTAGTAGCCAATTAAAAAAATGACTGTATTTTTGTCCACCCATTTTTTTAAGTTTATTTATTTATCTTGAGAGGGGGAGAGGCAAAGAGAGAGGGAGACGGAGAATCTCAAGCAGGCTCCATGCTGTCAGCATGAAGCCTGACATGGGACTCAAAACCAAGAACCGTAAGATCACAACCTGAACTGAAATCAAGAGCTTAACCAACTGAGCCACCCAGGCGTCCCTGTCCAGCCTTTTTTAATCAGGTGAGAAAATCATAATTATACAGCTTAGAGATTGTGGACTGAATTTGAACACTGATGTATTTGAAATTTCCATAAAACTAATGCCCATGCCATTCAAGATGAGAAGTTTGTTAATTTCTATGAGAATTTATTTCACAATCTAGATTTCTAATAGAGTTGTTGCAGCTATTTCACAAATAAGATCATAGACAAACATGATCAAGTGCTTTCTATTCATATACCATCTCAAGGACATAATTTATTTCCACAAATAACCATGTGAAAATAATAGCACAACACATCACTGTTAACCATCACAAGCCCAGAGGCTCAGGCTCTTAAATTGAGTTGCTGCCCAGCTGCTCACTTGAAAATTCATAACATACATAAAAAACAAAACAAAACAAAACAAAAAAACAGGGAGATCTCAAAATACGGTTACCTCCTAGTGGTAATTTTTTTCGTTGGCACTGTATTATATAGTATAGCTCGTGTTTAGCATTTAAGAAGTTGCAGCTACATTCCATTATCAAAGACATATTTGTTAAAACATGCATATAAAAGGATTTGTAATTGAAGCACAGCTTTGATATATTTAATAGGATGTAAAACT
Source organism: Lynx canadensis (assembly GCF_007474595.2). Classification (NCBI taxonomy): domain Eukaryota; kingdom Metazoa; phylum Chordata; class Mammalia; order Carnivora; family Felidae; genus Lynx; species Lynx canadensis. Next base: position 151,933,847 of record NC_044306.2, on the reverse strand, counting down.
GCCATCCTATTTTAATAGGCAATGTTTTATGTGCATTAGCAGTAATATAATAATGCCTCTTCCGTGTGCTCTTGCCATTAGCACTTTTTCCCTCCCTTTCTTTTAGTTAATCTTAAAACTTTAATGTAATCCAAACACATTAACATCTTTTTCTCCCTTCACTGTTCTTGAACAGAAGAAAGCTTTGAAAGGAATTTTCCTTAATTGAAGGATAGTTACTATACAACTTGATCATTGGTATTTTTTCTCCAATTATACCTGCCCATTGATTCATATACATTCTTCCGAGGCTTGAAAATGCGTATGGCCACTAAAAGTGTTAGACTAGGGCAATGAAGGAGATTAAAATAAGTTAAAATGTAGAAAATTAACAAGGAATGAATTTCATGCATTTAAGAGCTACCTCATTCTCTTATGTGCTATTAGGCCAAGCCACTTCTGATGGCACTGAATTAAAATGAGAAAACAATGAATGCATGATTGCATGGCATCAGTACAAAAACTCATTAGTATTATCTCACTTTTTTTAAATCTGTATTTATTTTTGAGAGAGAGAGAGAGAGAGCGCCAGAGCATGAGTAGGGGAGGAAGGGGGGGGGGAGAGAGAGAGAGAGAGAGAGAGAGAGAGAGAGAGAACCTGAAGTAGGCTCCAGGCTCTGAGCTGTGAACACAGAGTCGGACGCAGAGCTCGAACTCAGGGACTACAAGATCATTACCTGAACCAAACTTGGACACTTAACTGACTGAGCCACCCAAGGTGCCTCATCACTTTTTTTTTTTTTTTCATATTCTCCAATTCACAAGATTCAGACTGGATTATTTTTCTTAGTTTATGTCAATATAACTTTTAACATCGCCCTTGAAGTGTGTGGCATATAGGAACATGTCAGAACATGTCAAGAAAAGTTAATCAAGCTAATGGAAAATAACTGATTGGATTCCCCAAAAGTGGATCTTATCTGGATTACAGTTACATGTATACATACATAGCTCTGTAAAGGCAATACAAAAAGAAAAGATTGCCTTCAAACAGTAGGAGAAATGTAAGTATTTTAATGGTCTTGGACTCTGAACTTTAAGAAACCATGTCTTAACTTTAATATTTCCATATTTCAGGAATAGTTTTTAGTACCTGTTTATTTTCATGACATATAAAATGGATATGCTGAACTCATTGACAAAATGAGTAGGTTCTTTTGTCAGATTTCATAAAAGTTTAGGAGGCTCAGGGTTTCTGGGAACAGCTTGGTTAATCTAAAGTTCTTCCAGAAATTAGACAAGACAGCAGACCTCAGCATTGAGACTGCTTTAAGGGACCCAATAATATAATTGGCAACACCAGAGAACACTTGAATGTTTTTGCTACTCTAGAAGTTTCCTGTATCAGGAGCTTATTAAAGCATAAAAGCTACATTTCAACATAGTTCTTAACTTCTTGAATTTTCTGTTAACTTGCAGTTGTTTGTGTTAAAGTAAGTTGCTATTCAGTATCAACTCAAAGTTTTCTTGAGGTAAAATGGAAAGTTCATCTAGATCTTATCCTATATGGGATTTAGGAAATGAATATCTAACTTCATTCATTAAATAAATTTCAAGGGTCTCTTAATAGAATGTATATATTTCTCACATCAAAACTTCAGGCAAATAAGGTGCATTTTAAAAAGCAGCATTATAAGAGGATGTTACAGCCTGTTTCCTTTAAATACACATTGAGAACTCTTTCACAAGACTAACATTGGCTTTTATTCAACAGATACCTCTTCAACGCATTGACCTCATTTCAGGGCTCAAATCACTTAATTCACTGTTTAACTCTTGAGCACAAATGAGATGTGGTGTATTTTGCATTCCACAGTCTTTCGATCAATAATCCGTGGATGCCCTTTATATTCATTTATGTTTGGGAGATCAGGGAATCATGTATATGAATTTTAATTCTGTTATTTTCAGGACATACATCATTTTTAGATAGATGACAGATCAATTGATTGATAGATAGGTAAGAGTAAGGGGAGGATAGAGAGCTGGAGAGGGAAAGAGGACAAAGAGAAATTGATTCGCTGAAAAAATTACTCACAAAAAAACTTGGAAAGAGAGTATTAGACATATAGAAGTTCTGATTTTATCCACAGAAAGTGTTAAAAGTGTTTCAGAGGATGAATATATTGTCAGTAAAGTCTTATATCTCATACCCAAGAATAATAAGATTCCCTAAAATACTGATGCCTAAAATTCTGAATTTTATGGGAAAACAAAGAAAAAATAGAATGTTAAACAACAATGTACAGATGAAAAATCAGAAAACATGCCTACTTAAAAATAGGCATCCATATTACATAGACTGACCCTTATGAAACACTGACTGCCTTGTTCTTCTTTTTTATATATATTTTAAGAGTTTTTATGTAAATTCCAGTTAATTAACATACATTGTGGTATTAGTTTCAGGTGTACCGTATACCTATTCAACAATTCCATACATCACCCAGTGTTCATCACTACAAGTGCACTCTTCAATCTTCACCACCCATTTAACCCATCACCCCACCCACCTCCCCTCTGGTAATCATCAGTTTGTTCTCTATAGTTAAGACACCGTTTCTTGGTTTTGCTGCTCTTTTCTCCCATGATCATTTGGTTCGGTTTGCTTCTTAAATTCCACATATGAGTGAAATTATATGGTATTTTTATTTTTCTCACTGACTTACTTCTCTTGGTATAAGGCACTCTAGCTCCATCTATATTTTCGCAAATGGTAAGATTTCATTCTTTTGATGTAATATTCCGTTGTATATAAATACCACTTTTGTTTATCCATTTGTCAGTTGATGAACATTTGGGCTCTTTCCATAATTTGGATATTGTAGATAATGCGGCTGTGAACATCAGGGTGCATGTTTCCCTTTGAGTATTTTTGTAACCTTTGGGTAAATACCTAGTAGTGTAATTGTTGGATCATAAGTTAGTTCCATTTTTAACTTTTTGAGGAACCTCCATGCTGTTTCCCAGAGTGGTTGCAGCAGTCTGCATTCCCACCGACAGCGTAAGAGGGTTCCCCTTTCTCCACAACCTCACCAACACCTGTTATTTCCGGTGTTGTTAATTTAGCAATTCTGACAGGTGTGAAGTGATAGCTCATTGTAGTTTTAATTTTTATTTCCCTCATGATGAGTGATGTTGAGCATCTTTTCATGTGTCTGTTGGTCATCTGGATGTCTTCTTTGAAAAAAATGTTTATTCATGTCTTCTGCACATTTTTTAACTGGATTATTTTTGTGGGTGTTGAATTGTGTAAGTTAATTATATATTTTGGATACTAACCCTTTATAAGATATGTCATTTGCAAAGATCTTGTTTCATTCTGAAGGTTGCCTTTTAGTTTTTTTGATTGTTTCCTTCACTGTGCAAAAGCTGTTTATCTTGATTAAGTTTCAATAGTTTATTTTTGCTTTTGTTTCCCTTGCATCAGAAGACATGTCTAATAAGTTTTTATGGCTAATGTCAAAGAGGTTATTGCCTGTGTTCTCTTCTATCGTTTTAATGGTTTCCTGTCACACATTTAGTTCTTTAATCCATTTCAAATCTATTTTTACGTATGGTGTAAGACAGTGGTCCAGTTTCATTCTTTTGTATGTTGCTGTCCAATTTTCCTAACACCATTTGTTGAGAAGACTGTCTTTTTCCCATTGGATATTCTTTCCTGATTTGTCAAAGACTAATTGGTCATATAGTTCTGGATCCATTTCCACATTTTCTATTCTGCTCCATTTATCTGTCTATTTTTGTGCCAATACCATACTGTCTTGATGACTACAAATTTGTAATATAACTGGAAGTCCAGAATTGTGACGCCTCCAGCTTTGCTTTTCTTTTTCAAGATTGTTTTAGCTATTTTTTTTGGTTCCTTAAAAATTTTTAAACTATTTATTCTAGCTCTGTGGAAATGTTGTTGAGGGAAACTTGCTGGCTCAGTCAGTGGAACATGAGACTTCATCTCAGTATTGTTCGTTTGGGCCCCGCATTGAACTTAGAAACTACTTAAGAATAAAACCTTAAAAAAAAATACATGCTGTTGGTATTTTGAAAGGGATTTAAAAAAATATGTCGATTGCTTTGGGTAGTATACACATTTTAACAATATTTGTTTTTCTAATCCATGAGCATGGGATGTTTTTCCATCCCTTTGTGTCATCTTCAATTTCTTTCAAAGGTGTTTTATAGTTTTTGGAGTACAGATCCTTAACTTGTTTGGTTAGATTTATTGCTAGTATCTTATGTTTTTGTTTTTGTTGCGTGTGTGTGTGTGTGTGTGTGTGTGTGTGTGTGTGTAATTGTAAATGAGATTGATTCCTTGATTTCTCTTTCTGCCGCTTCATTATTGGTATATAGAACTGCAATAGATGTCTATCTGTTGATTTTGTATCCTGCTACTTTACTGAATTCATGTATCACTTCTAGCAATTTTTTGGTGGAATCTTTCAGGTTTTCTATATAGAACATCATGTCATCTGCAGATAGTGTAAGTTTCACTTCTTCCTTGCCAATTTGGATATATTTTACTTCTTTATGTTGTCTGTCGTGGTTAGGACTTCCAATACTATGTTAAATAACAGTGGTGAGAACTGATACAGTCTTGTTCCTGACCATAAGGCAAAAAAAACCCTATTTCTTCCCATTGAGGATGATATTAGCTGTGGGTTTTTCATATGTGCTTTCATATGCTGTAGTTATGTTCCCCTCTAAACTTACTTATTGAGGGTTTTTATCATGAATGGACGTTCTACTTTGTCAAATACCTTTTCTGCATCTATTGAAATGACCACTTCATTGTTATCCCTCTTTTATTAATGTGGTATATCACATTGATTGATTTATAAATATTGAACTACCTTTGCATCACAGGAATAAATCCTATGTGATTGTGGTGAATGATTCTTTTAATGTACTTTTGGATTCAGTTTGCTGGTATTTTATTGAGAACTTCTGCATCCATGTTCATCAGAGAGATTGACCTATAGTCCTTTTAGTGGAGTCTTTTATCTGCTTTTGGTTTCAGGGTAATGCTGGCCTCATAGAATGAATCTGGAAGTTTTCTTTCCTTTTCTATTTTCTGGAATAGTTTGAGAAGAGTGGGCATTAAATCTTCTTTAAATGTTTGGTAGAATTCACCTGTGAAGCCATCTGGCCCTGGACTTACGTTTATTGTGAAATTTTTGTTTACTGATTCAATTTCTTTGCTGGTTATCAGTCTGTTCAAGTTTTCTATTTCTTCCTGTTTCAGTGTTGGTAGTTTATATGTTTCTAGGAATGTGTTGATTCCTTCTAGGTTGTCCAATTTGTTGGCACATAGTTTTTTTTTTATAATATTCTAATTGTATTTCTAGTTTTATAATACTCTGGTTGTTATTTCTCCTCTCTCATTTGTGATTTTATTTATTTGGGTCCTTTCTCTTTCTTTTTGGTAAATCTGGGTAGGGATTTATCAATTTTATTGAATTTTTTAAAGAACCCACTCCTGGTTTCATTGATCTATTCTGTTGATTTTTTAAAGTTTCTGTATCATTTATTTCTGCTTTAATCTTTACTATTTCCTTCCTTCTGATGGCTGTAAGCTTTGTTGTTCTTTTTCTAGCTCCATTAGGTATAAGTTTAGGTTGTTTATTTGAGATTTTTCTTGCTTCTTGAGGTAGCCCTGTATGGCTATATACTTCCCTCTTAGGACCTCTTTTGCTGCATCTCAAAGGTTATAAACAACTGTTTTTTTCATTTGCATTTGTTTCCATGTATTTTTTAAAAACTTCTTCTTTGATTTCCTGGTTTACCCATTCATTGTTTAGTAGCACGTTGTTTAAACTCCATATTTATAGTCTTTCCAGATGTTTTCTTATGGTTGCCTTCAAGCTATATAGAGTTATGATCAGAAAATATTCATAGTATGATCTTAATCTTTTTTGTACTTGTTGAGACCTGTTTTGTGACCAAGTATGTGATCTTGCTTGTTTTTCATTCCTTTTGGGGATTCTGATCCTTTTTGCCTTTGTCACTTTGGATTTCCCCTTTGCACTCAGGAGGTCTCCTTTAATATTTCTTGTAGGATTAGTTTAGTGCTCACAAACTCCTTCAGTTTTTGTATGTCTGGGAAACTCTATCTTTTCTTCTACTCTGAATGAAGGCCCTGCTGGATAGAATATCCTTGGCTGCAGATTTTTCCCTTTCGGCACTTTGTACATATGGTACCACTGCCTTCTGACTTGCCAAATTACTATTGAGAACTTTCTGGCTAGTTTTATGGGTTTTCCCTTTTAAGTTAAGGACTCCTTTTGTGTTGCTGCTTTTAAATTTTTATCGCTACATTTTTGCAGACTTAATTACAATATGTTTTGGTGTTGACCTGCTTTTTTTGTTTTTTTAATGTTTATTTATGGAAGAGAGAAAGAGAGCAAGTGGGGGAACAGCAGAGATAGATGGGGACAGAGGATCCAAAGCAGGCTTTGCACTGACAACAGAGTGCCCAATGCAGGGCTTGACTGAAAAGTGCAAGATCATGCATGATCTGAGCCGAAGTCAGCAACTCAGGTCCCCTGCCGCTTTTCTTGATTTTGATGGACATCCTCTGTGCTTCCTGGATCTGGATATCCGTTTCCTTCCAGTTTTCTACTACTTCTTGAAATAAATTTTCTGCCCTCTTTTCTCTCTCTTCCTCTTCTGGGACTCCTATAATATGAATGTTATTATGCTTGGTGGATCACTGAGTTCCTGAGGTCTATTATTTTGTGTTGCATAATTCTCTCTTTTGTTCAGCTTTACTGTTTTCCATTTTTTTGTGTTCTAGGTCAGTAATTCATTCCTCTGCTTCTCTCAGCCTGCAGTTCATTCAATCAAGTCTGTTTCAAATCTCAGTTATTGCATTTTTCATTTCTGACTATTTTTTAGCTTTTATCTTAGTTGACCATATATGTGCAGTCCTGTTTCTAAACACTTTCTTCTATGAGTCAACATGTTTATGTTACTGCCAATACTAACTTGATTACTGTAGCTGTATCCTGTTTTGGAATCGGGATATGTAATTTCTCCAAATTTGTTGTTCTTTATCAAAATTCCATTGGCTATTTTATATAATATTTCATTTCCAAATACGTTTTAAAACTGTCAATTTTTATGACAATGTTACTGGATTTTGATTGAGATTGCATTGGTTCTATAGATCAGTCTAATAAAAATTTGTATCTCTTCTATATGGTATCTTCTGATCACGAACATAGCCTCCTTTTCTTGATTTAGTCTTCTGTCACTCTTTTCCATGTTTTGAAGCATACCTATTTTATATATCCTTTGTTCAAAAAAATCACGATTTAGGAGTACCTGGGTGGCTCAGTCAGTTAAGTGTTTGACTTCAGCTAAGGTCATGTTCTCTCGGTTCATGGGTTTGAGCCCTGCGTTGGGCTCTTTGATGACAGCTCAGAGCCTAGAGTCAGCTTTGGATTCTGTGTCTCCCTCTCTCTCTGCCCTTCCCCTGCTTGCGCTCTGTCTGTCTCTCTCTCTCAAAAATAAAAACATTGGGGCTCCTGGGTGGCGCAGTCGGTTAAGCATCCGACTTCAGCCAGGTCACGATCTCGCGGTCCGTGAGTTCGAGCCCCGCGTCAGGCTCTGTGGGCTGATGGCTCAGAGCCTGGAGCCTGTTTCAGATTCTGTGTCTCCCTCTCTCTGACCCTCCCCCGTTCATGCTCTGTCTCTCTCTGTCCCAAAAATAAATAAAAAACGTTGAAAAAAAATTTTATAAAAAAAAATAAATAAATAAAAACATTAAAAAAATTAACAAATCACTATTTAATTTTGATACTATTACAAATGTATTTAAAAATTTAAATTTCTAATTGTTTACTGTTAGCAGGTAGAAATGCAACTGACTTTTATATAACAATATTGTTTTCTGTGATCGTATTCCCCTCACAATTTAGTTCTATAGCTCTTTTTGTAGATTCCTTGAGATTCTTTACAAAGGTGATCATGTACTGTAAAAATAGTCAGTAGTGTTCCTTGCTTTCTGGGGTATATGTTATTTGCTTTCCTTATTTCACTGATGTTGATCTCTTGCATAATATTTAATAGCAATTTTTAAGGTAAGCATACATATATTCTTGTAATGTGAGAAAGAAAGCATCTAGTCCTTCACCATGATGTAGGATATTAGGTATTGGATGTACTCCTTTCATTAGACTGAGGAAGTTTACTTCTATACTTACTTTAGTGAGATGTTTTATAATCAATATACTGAATTTCACTAAATGCTTTTTTTTCCTGCATCTGTGAAATGATTCTAAGACCTTTTTTTTCTGCTTTAGTCTTTTCAAGTGGTGAATTATGTTGATAAATTATTGAATGTTAAGCCAACCTTGAATTGCTGAAATGAACCCTTCTTGGTAATGATGTATTATAATTTTTGTAAGTTTTTGGAATTGATTTGTCATAGTGCTATATTGCTGGATTCACTTACCAAATTTGATTTAATTATACTTTAGTGTTTACTGACCTTGCTAAAATGGTTTAAAAATAGGGAGAAGGAGACAGGGAGAGAAGATTATGGCAGAATTCATAGTCCACAAAAGCATGTAACTAAAAAAGATCAAAAAATAATAATAAACAAGTTTTGACTCCTTCAAAATTGTAAGTTTTTCTCTTCAAAAATACCATCAGGAACATAAAAATTCAAGACATGAACTTGTAGCAAATATTTGCATTCAGAATACATGAACACTTTATCTCTCAAAAATAAGAATACAGACAACCCAATTTAAATAGGCAAAAGACTTAAATAGACCATTTATTAAAGAAGAAGATTTAAAGATGCTAATGATCATTAGTCATTAAAGAAATGCAAACTAAAATTCCAATGAAATGCCACTACATACCCAGTGTCAATAAGGTATTAATAATCGTTTTAACAAATCGCCTAAAATGTTGACTATTGATATCTTAAAGGAATCTAAAGCTTTACACCATATATAAAAATTAACATGGGATTGATCACAGACCTAAAAGTGATTAAATTATAAAATGTCTAAAAGAAATCATAAAAGAGTCTGTGTACACTTGAGTTAGGAACAGTGTTCATAGGCTACAGAAGTATAAATTAAAAAAGGAAAAAAATTTGGCTCCATCAAAATGTTAAGCTTTTTGTCTTCAAAAATACTCTCAAGTAAATGAAAATACAAGACATAAGCTTGTGGCAAATATTTGGGCAACATTTATCTTATAAAGGATTTGCATTCAAAATACATGAAGAATTTATAACTCAAAAATAAGAATACAGACAACCCAATTTAAACTGGCAAAGGTCTTAAATAGACCCTTCATTAGAGAAGCACATTTAAAGACGCTAATGATCATTAGTCATTAGGGAAATGCAAATTAAAACTCCAAAGAGATGCTGATACCCATTGGATGACTTTAATGACTGATGATATCAAGTGTTGACAAGATCCTAGAGTCAACACAACACTGAAATATTGCTGATGGAAATGCAAAATAGTGTGAATATGCTGGAAAACAGTTTGGCAGTTTCTGATAAAGTTAACATACGCTTACAATATAATCCAACAATCCCAACCCTATATGTTTACTCATGATAAATAAAAACATGTGCTTATTCAAAGATATGTAGTTGAAATTTCATAGCAACTTTACTCATTGTAACTCAGACCTGAAAACAACCCAATGTCTATCAACTGGTGAATGAATAAATGAAATGAAATACTGTTTCATACAGTAAAACATTGCTTAGCAATGTAAAGGAACAATCCAGTAACAGATGTGAAAATATGGATGAATTTCAAGAACATGAGACTAAATGGAAGAACACAAAACTTCATGTTGTATGATTCTTTTTATGTGACAGTCCAGAAAGGCAAACCTATAGCAATAGAAAATAGATCAGTGGTTGCTAGAAGCAGGGGGGTAGTAGGAAGGGACTGAGTGCAAAAAAAGTACAAAGGAACAATTTTGAGGATGAAAATATTCTATGCCATAATTGTGATGACAGTAAACACAGTACTATATAAAATTATAAAAACTCATCAAAGTGTACAATTAAAATGGTTAAATTTTATTCTATCTAAATTATACCACAATAAAACAGGGGGAAAAAAGAATGTTAGAAAACAATGGTTAGATAATGTCCCCCTCTCCCCAAAAAGTAGAAAAAAAAATCTACAAAAAAAATTTTTACTTTAAATAAACAACTTCGTTAAACACTTACTGTATTACCCTTTTTAAAAAAAATTAATCTTTTACAAAAACCAATGCATTTCTGGGAAAACCAATTTAACATCCTTTTTTATTAATGCCTTTTGAATTGCATGCTCCACTCAGGGACATTGGCTCCCTAGATTCTCTTTGGAGCCCTGAGACCACTCATCCTAAGAAGTACCTGCACCTTATAAACTCTAGTCTCCTCAAGTCAGGGTTTCTTAAATATTCCACAAACATGAATCAGATATACTGATAACTCTTAATAGATAAATGTATTTCCAAGGGCTATATACATTCACTAATTTTACATATTAAGTTACATTTATATAATACATTAAGATTTATAAAACACGTTCAGAAGAAATATCTCATTTTTTAAAATATGGAATTTATTGTCAAATTGGTTTCCATACAACACCCAGTGCTCATCCCAACAGCTGTCCTCCTCAATGCCCATCACCCACTTTCCCCTCCCTCCCACCCACCCCCCCCCCATCAATCCTCAGTTTATTTTCAGTTTTTAAGAGTTTCTTATGATTTTGCTCCCTCCCTAACTTTTTTTTTCCTTCCCTTCCTCCAGGGTCTTCTGTCAAGTTTCTCAGGATCCACATAAGAGTGAAAACATATGGTATCTGTCTTTCTTGCCTGACTTATTTCACTTAGCATAACACTCTCAAGTTCCATTCACGTTGCTACAAAAGGCCATATTTCATTCTTTCTCACTGCCAAGTAGTATTCCATTGTGTATATAGACCACAATTTCTCTATCCATTCATCAGCTGATGCACATTTAGGCTCTTCCCATAGTTTGGCTATTGTTGAAAGTACGGCTATAAACATTGGGGTACAAGTGCCCCTATGCATCAGCACTCCTGTATCCCTTGAGTAAATTCCTAGCAGTGCTATTTCTGGGTCATATGGTAGATCTATTTTTAATTTTTTGAGGAACCTCCACACTGTTATCCAGAGTGGCTGTACCTGTTTGCATTCCCACCAAGAGTGCAAGACGGTTCCCATTTCTCCATATCCTCTCCAGCATCTATAGGCTCCTAATTTTAGCCACTGTGACTGGTGTGAGGAGGTATCTGATTTTGGTTTTGATTTGTATTTCCCTGACGAGGAGTGATGTTGAGCATCTTTTCATGTGCCTGTTGGCCATCTGGATGTCTTCTTTAGAGAAGTGTCTATTCATGTTTTCTGCCCATTTCTTCACTGGGTTATTTGTTTTTTGGGTGTGGAGTTTGGTGAGTTCTTTATAGATTTTGGATACTAGCCCTTTGTCCGATATGTCACTTGCAAATATCTTTTCCCATTCCATCAGTAGCCTATTAGTTTTGTTGATTGTTTCCTTTGCAGTGCAGAAGCTTTTTATCTTCATGAGGTCCCAATGTTCATTTTTGCTTTTACTTCCCTTGCCTTTGGAGATGTGTCAAGTAAGAAATTGCTGCTGCTGAGGTCAGAGAGGTCTTTCCCTGTTTTCTCCCCTAGGGTTTTGATGGTTTCCTGTCTCACATTCAGGTCCTTTATCCATTTTGAGTTTATTTTTGTAAATGGTGTGAGAAAGTGGTCTAGTTTCAACCTTCTGCATGTTGCTGTCCAGTTCTCCCAGCACCATTTTCTAAAGATACTATCTTTTTTCCATTGTATATTCTTTCCTGCTTTGTCAAAGATTAGTTGGCCATACATTTGTGGGTCCAATTCTGGAGTCTCTATTCTATTCCATTGGTCTGTGTCTGTTTTTGTGACAATACCATACTGTCTTGATGATGACAGCTTTGTAGTAGATGCTAAAGCCTGGGATCGTGATGCCTCCTGCTTTGGTCTTCTTCTTCAAAATTCTTTGGTTTTTCGTGGTCTTCTGTGGTTCCATACATATTTTAGGATTGCTTGTTCTAGCTTCAAGAAGAATGCTGGTGCAATTTTGATTGGGATTGCATTGAATGTGTAGATAGCTTTGGGTAGTATCGACATTTTAACAATATTTATTCTTCCAATCCATGAACACAGAATGTCTTTCCATTTCTTTATATTTTCTTCAATTTCCTTCATAAGCTTTCTATAGTTTTCAGCACACAGATCTTTAACATCTTTGGTTAGGTTTATTCCGAGGTATTTTATGATTCTTGGTGCAATTGTGAATCGGATCAGTTTCTTTATTTGTCTTTCTGTTGCTTCATTGTTAGTGTATAAGAATGCAACTGATTTCTGTACATTAATTTTGTATCCTGCGACTTTGCTGAATTCATGTATCAGTTCTAGCAGACTTTTGGTGGAGTCTATCGGATTTTCCATGTATAATATCATGTCATCTGCAAAAAGTGAAAGCTTGACTTCATCTTTGCCAATTTTGATGCCTTTCATTTCCTTTGGTTGTCTGATAGCTGATGCTAGAACTTCCAACACTATGTTAAACAACAGGGGTGAGAGTGGGCATCCCTGTCATATTCCTGATCTTAGGGGAAAAGCTCTCAGTTTTTCCTCATTGAGGATGATATTAGCTGTGGGCTTTTCATGAATGGCTTTTATGATGTTTAAGTATGTTCCTTCTATCCCGACTTTCTCGAAGGTTTTTATTAAGAAAGGATGCTGAATTTTGTCAAATGCTTTTTCTGCATCAATTGACAGGATCATATGGTTATTTTCTTTTCTTTATTAATGTGATGTATCACGTTGATTGATTTGCAGATGTTGAACCAGACCTGCATCCCAGGAATGGATCCCACTTGATCATGGTGAATAATTCTTTTTATATGCTGTTGAATTCGATTTGCTAGTATCTTATTGAGAATTTTTGCATCCATATTCATCAGGGATATTGGCCTGTAGTTCTCTTTTTTTTTGCTGGGTGTCTGGATTGGGAATCAAAGTAATGCTGGCTTCATAGAATGAGTCTGGAAGTTTTCCTTCCCTTTGTATTTTTTGGAACATCTTGAGAAGGATAGGTATTATCTCTGCTTTAAATGTCTGGTAGAATTCTCCAGGGAAGCCATCTGGTCCTGGACTCTTATTTGTTGGGAGATTTTTGATGACTGATTCATTTACTTTGCTGGTTATGGGTCTGTTGAAGTTTTCTATTTCTTCCCGTTTGAGTTTGGGAAGTGGGTGGGTGCTTAGGAATTTGTCCATTTCTTCCCGGTTGTCCAGTTTGTTGGCATATAATTTTTTATAGTATTCCCTGATAGTTGCTTGTAATTTTGAGGGATTGGTCATAATAATTCTATTTTCATTCATGATTTTATCTATTTTGGTCACCTTTTTCTTTTTGAGAAGCCTGGTGAGAGGTTTATCAATTTTGTTTATTTTTTCAAAAACAACAACTCTTGGTTTCATTGATCTGCTCTACAGTTTTTTTTAGATTCTACATTGCTTATTTCTGCTCTGATCCTTATTATTTCTCTTCTTCTGCTGGGTTTGGGGTGTCTTTGCTGTTCTGCTTCTATTTCCTTTAGGTTTGCTGTTAGATTTTGTATTGGGGATTTTTCTTGTTTCTTGAGATAGGACTGCATTGCAATGTGTTTTCCTCTCAGGACTGCCTTTGCTGCATCCCAAAGTGTTTGGATTGTTGTATGTTCATTTTCATTTGTTTCCATATTTTTTTTTAATTTCTTCTCTGATTTCCTGGTTGAACCATTCATTCTTTAGTAGGGTGTTCTTTAACCTCCATGCTTTTGGAGGTCTTCCAGACTTTTTCCTGTGGTTGATTTCAAGTTCATAGCATTGTGGTCTGAAAGTGTGCATGGTATGATCTCAATTCTTTTATACTCATGAAGGGCTGTTTTGTGACCCAGTATGTGATCTATCTTGGAGAATGTTCCATGTGCACTCGAGAAGAAAGTATCTTCTGTTGCTTTGGGATGCAGAGTTTTAAATTCATCTGTCAAGTCCATCTGATCCAATGTACCAATCAGGGCCCTTGTTTCTTTATTGATCCTGCGTCTAGATGATCTGTCCATTGCTGTAAATCGGGGTATTAAAGTTCCCTGCAATTACCACATTCTTATCAATAAGGTTGCTTATGTTTGTGATTAATTGTTTTATATATTTGGGGGCTTCCATATTTGGTGCATAGACATTTATAATTGTTAGCTCCTCCTGATGGATAGACACTGTAATTATTATATAATGCCCTTTTTCATCTCTTGTTACAGCCTTTAATTTAAAGTCTAGTTTGTCTCATATAATTATGGCTACTCCAGCTTTCTTCTAACTTCCAGTAGCATGATAGATAGTTCTCCATCCCCTCACTTTCAATCTGAAGGTGTCCTCAGGTCTAAAATGAGTCTCTTGTAGACAGCAAATAGATGGGTCTTGTGTTTTTATCCATTCTGATACCCTATGTCTTTTGGTTGGAGCATTGAGTCCATTTACATTCATTGTTATTATTGAAAGATATGGGTTTAGAGTCATTGTGATGTCTTTAGGTTTCATGCTTGTAGTGATGTCTCTGGTACTTTGGTCCTTGCAACATTTTACTCAGAGTCCCCCTTAGGATCTCTTGTAGGGCTCGTTTAGAGGTGATGAATTCCTTCAGTTTTTGTTTGTTTGGCAAAACCTTTATCTCTCCTTCTATTCTGAATGACAGACTTGCTGGTAAAGGATTCTCGGCTGCATATTTTTTCTGTTCATCACATTGAAGATTTCCTGCCGTTCCTTTCTGGCCTGCCAAGTTTCAGTAGATAGGTCTGCCACTATTGTTATGTGTCTACCTTTGTGAGTAGAATCTGTTTATCCCTAACTACTTTCAGATTTTTTTCTTTATCCTTGTATTTTGCCAGTTTCACTATGATATGTCCTGCAGTAGATTGATTCAAGTTACATCTGAAGGGAGTTCTCTGTTCCTCTTGGATTTCAAGGCCTTTTTCCTTCCCCAGATCAGGGAAATTCTCAGCTATGATTTGTTCAAGTGTACCTTCAGACCCTTTTTCTCTCTCTTCTCCTTCTGGAATTCCTATGATACGGATGTTGTTTCATTTGATTGCATCACTTAGTTATCTTCTCATTCACCTATTCTCTCCTCTGCCTCTTCTGCTGTCCTCTATCCTTTTTTCAAGCCCCGCGATTAATTTTATGGCTATTATTCTAAATTCTTGTTCCATTATATTGCTTAAATCGGTTTTGATCAATTTGTTAGTAGTAGCTACTTCCTGGAGTTTCTTTTGAGAATTCTTCTGTTTCATCATTTTGGGTAATCCCTTTGGTGGCTCCCAACTGCAGGGCACTTGGGAGCCAATGTCTGCCCCTAACCCACTGCTGGGGCCAGAGTCAGACTGGTGTGTACCTTATCTTCCCCTCTCCCATGGCAGGTCTCACTGCAGAGTGATGTGGCCCCTGTCTGGGCTAGTTGCACACTGCCAGGCTTGTGGTGCTGCTTCAATGGGATCTGGCTTTTGAGATGGGGTGCATCTGCAAGCTGCACAGGGGCGTGAGGGGCAGGAATAGTTCGCTTTGCCTTCAGTGGTCTGCTGCAGGAGGGAACCTGTGGCACAAGGAGGGAGGCAGACCCGTGGGGGGGATGGATCCACAGAAGCACAGCGTTGGGCATTTGCACAGTGCAAGCAAGTTCGGTGATGGGAACTGGTTACCTTTGGGATTTTGGCTGGGGGATGAGAGAGGGAGTTTGCACTTGACAGTGACTTTGTTTCCCCTCTGAGCTGAGCTCTGTCTCCTGGGGCTCCACAACTCTCCCTCCCTGTGTCCTCTCGCCCTCCCCGCTCTCCGAGAGCAGAGCTGTTGACTTTTAACATTCCAGATGTTAAGTCCCGCTGGCTGTCAGAACTCACACAGTCCGGCCCCTCTGCTTTTACAAGCACAACCCAGGGGCTCTGCCTTGCTGGGCGGCTGCCCCTCCACTGCCCCAGCTCCCTCCCACCGGCCCGTGTAGCACGCACTGCCTCTCCGCCCTTCCTACCCTCTTTCGTGGGCCTCTTGTCTATGCTTAGCTCCAGAGAGTCCATTCTGCTAGTCTTCTGGAAGTTTCCAGAGTTATTTAGGCAGATGTGGGTACAATCTAAGCGATCAGCAGGATGAGGTGAGCCCAGCGTCCTCATATGCTGCCATCTTCCCAGGTCTCCAGAATTATCTTATTTTATCCTTATAGTCTTGTGAAATAAATGGCAGGCAATATCATTATCTTCATTTCACAAATGACACAGCTGAGACTCACAAAGGATTGGAAGACAACTTTTTGCTATGGAAATATTATAGTTTACTTAAACTGATGATATTTCAGTGATTGTCTGAGGCTCTTGTTAAGGAGTAATACTTAAGGACAGCCTGTCAAATGTCTCTAATTCCCATTTTGTAGACAAACATGCATATTCTTTTCTTAAGCCCGTCTTATTCTCTTCTTATGGTTAAGCAAGCCTGAATAATAGATTGCACACTACTTGACAGTCCTATCTCAAAGTCCTAAGCTGCAGATATTAATAAAAATCTTACAAATAAATAATATACTTGCATTAAAAATGATTAGGCTATGACTTTCCCCATTTCTCATAAACTCATTAGCACAACAGCAAGAACTCAATGAGTTGTCTGTAAGCTTTAGCAGTTTAGAAAGTTATATGATATCTTTCAAGTCATCAGACTATGCTAATTTTATGACTGTTAATTTCCTAAGTGACAGACATTATGAAAGTGCTGAACAGAATAGATTGTGATTAGGACAACAATGATTTTAATGGA
Organism: Lynx canadensis; assembly: GCF_007474595.2. Lineage (NCBI taxonomy): Eukaryota > Metazoa > Chordata > Mammalia > Carnivora > Felidae > Lynx > Lynx canadensis. Next base: position 151,916,915 of record NC_044306.2, on the reverse strand, counting down.
ACAAAGGTCAGCAGCTGCATAAATAGCACAACGCAAGGGGAGAGAGTGATGCCAGCGGTAATACACCCTCTGGCGTGAGGATGGCTCATCTAATGATGAGGTCAGACATCAGAAAGTAGGACATTCTGGTCCGCACCCTCCACTGACCTTCCTTATTACCACTCTGAAGAAGGCAATATTCAATGGCCACACCACTTTAGTGCTCAATTATAAAAATCAAGTAATTTATCCGACTAGAGTACCAGCTCACACTTGAATCACTCTGCAAAATTTACCGTCATCATTTCTTGAGACTATACACTCCCAAGGCATTCTGTTCAGGTTTCAGTCAATTTGTAAATATGTAAAAATAGTAATTATAATAAATTTAAAAAAACTGCTTGTCAATAACTTCTAGCACTTTTTCTTGTTCTTACATCCCTGACACAATATAATTGTCGTCTCTGTTTTACAGGATTGATACTCAAAAATTCAAATAAAACAATTCTGTCCAGCCTCTGTCCTTCCTTATCATGCGATGCCAGAGGTTAATTGACTCTTGGTTATAAAATCCAATGGGCTTCTCTTGAAACTGCTTCTTCTTTGGGTTCCACTGCAGCTATTTTACCCATTGGCTTTGATTCTTAGAACTTTCTTGTCTGTTGACTTCCAGGACAATTATGACCCCCTAGACCTTCTACTGCTTCTTTTGAAACTTCGCTTTGTCTTCCCTGGTGTTGTAGCTTCTCCAGCTCCCAAAATAAAGGTAAGCTCAAAGCATTTCTTTCTCTTCTTTTATAGTTTGTTCCAACCTCTTATCTCTATACTACCTTGGTAGTATTCTTATTTCTGAAAGCATTGACTATGCATACTGTGTGGATATTTAACAATATGTATCAATAGCCCAGTCATATTTTCTTAATTGTATTCATACCTTTCACCTATAGCTTGCTGTCTCCATATCAATGTCCTTCCAGATTGATAAATGTAACCTATCAAAACAGAATTCATTTTCCTTCTCATATACAACTGTAAATCACCTAACCAAACTCCTGGCTTAAAATTATTACTTGTCCGTCTCTTTACCTGTTACATTCAGAGAATTGATTTCTTCTGCCAACCTAATCTCCTCAATGCCTGTTGACATTGTGCCATCTTTCTGACAATGACTATTCTCTCTTACACTGTGTAAAAACCTCTCACCAATTCTGTTCAGAGTTCCTCAAATAATCTCCCTGAAACAAAAATCTTCTTTTGTCACTGTGTTACTTATGTATTTTTAATACTCAATATATGGCCTATATGATTCAAACTGAAGCACACACTCTGTGCTATGGCCATTGCCTATGATATTTTTGTCATTTGTTTACATAAGCTTTTTTTTCTAAACCTCACCCACTGATCCTGTTGAATATTCTTTACATCTCAATTTATCTAATTTCTTTATGGTTATCATTCTTTTTTTAATTTTTTAATGTTTATTTTATTTTTGAGAGGGGAGAGAGAGAGAGAGAGAGAGAGAGACAGAGAGAGAGAGAGAGAGGAGGGGCAGACAGAGAGGGAGACATAGAATCCGAAGCAGGCTCCAGGCTCTGAGCTGTCACCACAGAGCCCAATGCAGAGCTCGAACTCACAAACAGTGAGATCATGACTTGAGCTGAAGTCAGACGCCACCCAGGGACCCCTATGGTTCTCTTTCTTGTTTTCTAGAATAACTCTGCATTTTATTTCCCTCCTGAACATACCAAATCTTGTTCCTCCCTAGTAAATGCTGCCATTACATTAATGCCTTTTTATATTGTCCTCAGATGGACTTAATTGCTTTGAATGCTAACATCCTAAGGCATTTTATCTGTGAATTTCTCTTGGTGTGGTTGCCATTTTTTGATACTTTTGTAAATCATCTTTTTTTTTATCACGTTTATCTTTCAGTGAATTTCAATTACGTTTAAACAGAAAAGTCTGATGTGTCTCAAATGATGTCCTAGAAAGAAGGAATGGGAGAGAGAGAGAGAGAGAGAGAGAGAGAGAGAGAGAGAAGGAAAGGAAGAGAGCGGGGCAGGGAGAGAGGGAGAAAGAAAGAAATATATATATATAGAGAGAGAGAGAGAGAGAGAGAGAAAGGAAGGAAGGAAGGAAGGAAGGAAGGAAGGAAGGAAGAAAGAAAGAAAGAAAGAAAGAAAGAAAGAAAGAAAGAAAAAGAAAAAGAAAAATCACCTTCTGTGTCAAACCATTTAAACAATCAAGAAACTACTGGGAGAGGTGCTTTAATTTTTGTCATCAATTTTCAGTCTTTTGTTAGAATCGAAATCTACTCCCTATTGAGATTAGAATAAACAAACAAATATAACAACACAGTGGAGCTCCTAGTATAGAAGAGGGGATTGAGCACAGGCATTGCCCAGTGTTTCTTCTGAGAACCTCACTGATGTGATATGAGTGTCAAGGATGTGATGAAATGAGGATGTCTGTAGATAATACACTTTGAAAAGTTGGGGAAGGGAGAAATCGATGAAATTGTTTGGATGGATAATCTGAAAAGAAAAAAAAAACAAGACTACACAAAAGGGAAGGCAGGAGACGTTTAAAAAAGCAGAAGACATTTTTCAGAGAGGAGTTTTAGAGAAAGTTCTGATCTAGAACCTGCAGGATCACAACACTGTAAAGGGAAGTAAAGTAAGAGCCACATGAATATTTGAGAGACAGCTGAAAAGAGGACATTTCCGTTTATGCTCCTTGGTCTTCGTTTCTTTCCATACATGGAAAAAAACTGGCACCTGTGATGTTTTCCTCATAAGCTTGAAATAATTCAGAAAATACATTTTTAGAAAAGATTTCATAATTAAGGAGGGAGGAGTATTTAGAAAAATTACCAAGAAAGCGTAAGTTTCCTGCCTTATTACAAATATAGCAAAGGCTATTCGAAATTCTAGAAAAATAAAAATCTGTCCTAGAAAGACCATCTATACAGTGTAGTGGGTGCTCTTACTTTAATTATACATTACATGTGAAGACATTGCCAAAATTATGACCTGTTCAAAGAAGAAACATATCATAAAAGGAAAGAACCACATAAAGAACGAAAGAAAATACACACTTTTTTTTTCAAAGAGAAAGAGTACAAGAACACAGAGGAAAAAGAACATTTGGAAATAAAAATTGAGAACATATTTCAGAAAGTGGATGTAAAAGAGAAAAAAAAAAAGTAAAGAAAACCAAAGGATTAATCTAACCAGCCCAACATTTTAATAATAGGAGTTCCTGAAAGAGAAAGCAAATAAAATTGTGGAAAAGAAATTACCAATAAAGTGCAACATCCTTCCACAGAACCAATATATATATATATATATATATATATATATATATATATATATGTTATATATGTTATATATGTATATACGTTATATATATGTATATATATGTATATATGTTATATAACATATATACATATAATATGTATATTTTCAAGATTAATAGTGTCTGCTGGATGCTCAGTTTAATGAATTTTAAAAAGTCCCATGCTGAGAGAGAATATGATAAGATTTTGTTGCATGGAGGATATAAAGAAAAGATTCGAAAATCTTCAGAAGATTTTAGAGGAAAAAAAAAATCCAAGTTTCATCAAAATATACAGAATCAGGTGGCACCAGACTCCTGAGCTGCAATACTAATGGTTATGATTGAGCAGAGCACCAGATCACTGCCAAGAAATTATTCACAAGAAACAAGTCTATGGCCACTTAAAAAGAATGTGGATAAAATAATTACAGTTGTAATATAGAAGGTCTTATTACTTTTACCCTTCATACACCCATTACTAAAAAGCTAAAAGGGTATCCGTGTTTTATAAAGTACTACAGAAGGTAAACTATCTTGGAATGTTAGTTGAGCAATTGATAGTAAAATCTTAATTATATTTGAAAGCCAAAACACTAATATAATACACATGTTCCAATTGCCTATTGATTCATATCAAACCATTGCAAAACTCAATGGCATAAAACAATAATTTTATTAGGCTCATGTATTCTGAGAGCCTATTTGAACAAGGCACAGTGAGGTGCCCTTGTCTCTCTTCTATGTGATCCAGGTTGTCATCTAGGAAGACCCAATGGCTGGAGGCTGTTATTGTCTGGAGTAGTTCTATCAATAAACATGTAGTGTTTAATGCGGGCTTTCAACCGAGACATTGGCAAGGGCCATTGTCAGAACATCTACACTTAGCTTTTCAATGCAACCTGGGCTTTCCCACAGCATGAAAACTGGGTCACAAGAGCAAATGTGCCAAAAGAAACACACATTGGGTTGCTTTTTATGAGCTACATTTGTAACTTATATAGTATAAATTCTGCTGTAATCACAAGCCCGCCCTGAGTCAAGGAGAGGATACATCTAAGCTGTTTATTGATAGAAGTGACCAATGATATGAAAATGGATGCTTTTCTGTGAAATTTTTGGGAAAGTTCCTTTAAATAAGGACACTCATTGGGCAAAGGCCTTTATGCCATTCTTTTTTCCTCATTGTTCTTCAAGCCTAGAACATGAATGTGATTATCGGAGTAAATAGTAGCTAGTTTAGACCATAATGCAACTTGAAGATGCATATGGCATCTACATTCAGTCATTTAACAACAACAATAAAAACCTAAGTACCTATTTTTACAAAGCACTATTCTGGGCACCAGGGGGACTAAGAGAATTGAGAAAGGAGTAACATATTTAATCTTTAAAGAAAGATTTAATTAGCTTTTGTGTGGAGTAAAGACTGTAGGATCGAACGGAATGTCAAAGGGAGAAAAGACAGTAGAGAACTGGTCAGTGATGATGAAGTCTTATAATTGGGAATGGTGGTTGTGGAGGTGGCAATGAGTATAATAGTTCTGTATATACTTTTGAAGGCAAAACAAAGAGAATTTGCTAAAAATTGAATGCAGAAACAAAAAGGCACAGAGTTAAAGATGACTTCAATATTTTTCATTTAAGCACCTAGGAATAATAGGGTGCCCTATTTTTCTGAGATGGAGAAGATTTCAAGAGAAGCAGGTTTCAGGAAGGAAATTCTCTAACAGGTTCTATGTTAGACTTCTTAAATTTGAAATGATTCCTGGATTTCTAAGAGACGTAACAAATTTTGCTTGGGTATATTGATCAAAATTTCAGAGCTGACATTATAAGAAAGGAATTCGTCAGTGACATATGTTATTTCAATGTAGGAAATGGAATAAATTATTAAGCAGGTAAATGTAGTTAGAGAAGAGAGGGTTCCATATTATTCCAATATCAAGAAATTGCAGAGATGAGAGGTAACAAGAAGAAATGGAAGAACAGCTTGTAGAAGTAAAATTCTTGCATCCTTGAAGCCAAGTGTCTTAAGAATACGTTAAAAGAAGAGGTAATAAACTTTGTCTAGCATGGATGATTCCTTAAGAAAGAGTAGGGAATGAAAGTTTTCCATTGTGTTTAGTAATGTAAAGAGATAACTAGGGGGGTGCCTGGGTGGCTCAGTCAGTTAAGCATCTGACTCTTGATTTCAGCTCAGGTCATGATCTTGCAATTTGTGGAACTGAGCCCTGCATCAGGCTCTGCACTGATGGCACAGAGTCCGCTCAGGATTCTCTCTCTCCATCTCTCTCTCTGCCCCCTTTCCACTTGTGTTCTCTCTCTCTCTCTCTCTCTCTCTCTCAAAATAAATAAATAAGCTTAAAAAATAAGATCATTAGAGGCACTGACAAAAGCAGTTTCAATGAAGTTATTGGGACAAATTCAAAAAATTGAAGACAACAGGTATAGAGTAACTTTGCATAATTTTTGCTGTGAAAAGTAACAGAAGAAAATGGTGCTGTGAAGATTTTTCTGTAATGTGAAATTAGACATCGTTTATGTGCTGATGGGAACGATTCAATAGAAAAATCAAAAAGCAATTATGAAGGATATAGTGCAAATGTTGGCACACCAGGCCTAAGTATGTTAAAATAGATGCAATTAATAGAAAAGGGAAGGGGTCAGCTTTGAAAGCATGAAAAGTTCATCCATGGTAATAGGAGGGGACAACGAGTATGGCATGTATGAATGTTGGTGAGTAGGTGGTGGTATATATTGTAGAACTTCTCTTTAGGTTCTTTTACCCCTCCGGAAAATAAAAAGTAAGGTAATAAACCGAGTGTAAAAGGGGAGAAGGAAGTGGGAGAGAAATGAAAACAGGAAATGACGTATGAAATGTTTGTCTAGGATATTTAAGAAGTGCATAGAGCGAAAAAATATGGGAGAACTGGGGCAGCATCACATTCCTATTTGAGGTTAATGGTCATGACTTTTAAGCAAAAGAAGGGTGAGTTTTTGTTTGTCTGCTTGTTTCATCCTTGTTCAGCAGGACAGGTGCTATCCGAGTTGGATTTAACCAGAGCTGGAGTTTTGCATGTTGACCATGACAGAGTGAGGAGAAAGGCAGAGATTTGAACGTTGAGGTTGGCAGTGGATGGGCTTGACCAGTGTTTATATCAATTTCCTTCGAGGCAGCCTCCTATTATTGATGTAGTTGAAAAGTTAAAAACTACATTTTCCAGATGTCTTTGGATCTAAGTGCCAGGTGCAAATTAGGATGTAGAACAAATCTATTCATGAGAAAGATAAGAGCTTTCTTCCTGCTGCTTTGATCTATTTTCTGCTGGTAAGTTAAAGTTGTGGAGTTTGGGAATTTTCAGCAGTAACATTGTAGGGTTCAGGTAGTGTTGGGAGGAAGTTTCAGCAGGGATGGTAGTCAGGCTTTGTGTTAATTTAACACACTTGTGTGTGTATTGAGAGACATTTGAGACAGAGAATAGGTCTCCTGATCCTCAATTACTAAACTTTTCTTCACAATTATAGATTGTAGTTTACGTTCTTGAACCACACAGTTTAATACTATCTTCTAATTTCCTTCTTTCCTGATCATAGAAGAGTTAGTAGCTCTCCAGGTGACCAGTCAGTTAAGACTTTCTAGAATGAATCACTGGACAGTGTCTGTGCACACTTCGGGTGATCTTCTATACCAGCCATCCAAAAACAGTTCTGGGTTGTGGACTTTGTCCTGTTTATTATTAGCACTTCATTTCCCTCTCTAAAATATTCTGATAAAAATAGTAAAATTTATAGTCACTGTAACCCTTTTGAAGCCCAGCTCTACAGAAGGCAAATAGTCTTTTAATCAATACCACAAGTCAGGAAGAATTTGAAGATACATTTTAAATATGACACTTTCGATAAAAATGATACTGAAACTATTTTCTTATATTTTTATAGATTTTCTCATTGATAGCTAGTAAGAAGTTGCTATGTCCAAGGTCAAAGAAATTGCTGCCTGTGTTCTCCTCTAGGATTTTGATGCTATCCTGTCTCACATTCTAGTTGAAAGAAAGGATAAGAACCATATGAGCCTCTCAACAGATGCAGAAAAAAGCATGTGACAAAATATAGCACTAATTCTTGATACAAATGCTCAACAAAAGAGGGATAGAGAGAACATAATTCAACAGCGTAGTGGCCATGTACGAAAGACTCACAGCTAATATCATCCTTAGTGGGGAAAAACTGAGAGCATTTCCCTGTACGGTCAGGAGCGAGAGAGGATGCTCATTCTCACCACCGTTATTTAAATAGTAGTGGAAGTCCTAGCCTTAGCAATCAGACAACAAAAAGAAATAAAAGGCACCCAAGTCAACAAGGAAGAATCTAAGTATCGTTCAACAATGATATTCCTTGTAACAAACTTGAAAGACGCCACCAAAAAAGTGTCTAGAACTTACATATGAATTCAGCAAAGTTGCAGGATATAAAACCAATGTACAGAAATCTGTTGCCTTTTTATACACCAATGAAGAAGCAACAGAAAGAGAAATCAAGGAATCAATCCCATCTACAACTGCACCAAAAAACCATAAGATACCTAAGAAATAAACCTAACCAAAGAGGTAAAAGATTTGTACTCTGAAAAATATAGAACACTTATGAAAGAAATTGAAGAAGACACAAAGAAATGGAAAAACACCCCATGCTCCTGGATAGGAAGAACAAATATTGTTAAAATGTCAATACTATCCAAAGCAATCTACACATTCAGTGCAATCTCTATCAAAATAACACCAGCATTTTTCCCAGAACTAGAACAGACAATTCTAAAATTTGTGTGGAATCAGAAAAGACCCCGAATAGCCAAAGTAATGTTGTAAAAGCAAAGCAAAGCAGGAGGCATCACAATTTCAGGCTTCAAGCTATATTTCAAAGCTGTAATCACAAAGACAGTATGGAACTGGCACAAAAGCAGACACATAGATCAATGGAACAGAACAGAGCACCCCGAAATGGACCCATAACCATATGGCCAACTAATCTTTGACAACGCAGGGAAGATTATCCAGTGGAAAAAAGACAGTCTCTTCAGCACATAGTGTTGGGAAAACTGGAACGACACGCAGAGGAACGAAACTGAACCACTCTCATGCACCAGACACAAAAATAAGTTCAAAATGGATGAAGGACCTAAGTGTGAGACAGGAAATCATCTTAGCCTCTTTGTCAGGATAATTGTTGTTTTCCTTTTCTGAGTTGGAAGAGTCCATTCCAGTTTCCACTAGAATAAAGACACAGCGTAATATTAGTGAAATAGATATGTTTAGGAGCTATATTTCAAACTTTGCATCTTTCCTTTATAAATGAAAATCTATGTAAATATTATCATGTACACCAATTCAAATGGCTAGAATTTTTCTGGCTAAAACTTGCATTCATTGCAGGAATATGCAATAGGCCCTATTTTCTATCCATGCTTATGGTTAGGGATATTTATTTATTTATTTTTTAATTTCAGATAATTTTACTTTATATAAATGATCTCCCTTAAACCAAAATGTCCATAATTCTTTTATATGAGAGACAGAAAGCATTTAAAAGTGTGACATTGTGTTAAAACCACTATTATTCATAAGGCATATGAATGATTTGAAAGGTAAATTATATACTCTGGTTTTGAGAGATTTAAGTCATTGATTTTGGTAGCATAACTTCAGCAGGAATCATTAGTGATTGGACTGCATCTTTATAGAAGTGATGTAAATGGGACTCTGGCAGTGTATTAAAACAAGCATGAAAAGGGATATCTATCTGGAAAATGATGGAAGCTTTGTTTTTAAAACTATCCAATGATCACACGAATTGGATATGACACTAAACATACACTATGGACTGACCTGTCCTTATGCAGCAATTTGAGTTATCACCTTGTTCATACCTTGGTTCACGGACCCCTTCAAAGTGATCTCCTATTTCAGCCGGGATCTGAGATTTGTATATTTATACCTTATAAAGCAATATTCTATAGAGTAACTTTTCACAAACATCAAGGTTCTTTTAAAGTAAGGATCTCTTAAAAAGGTAGATTTGACTTCAGGTGAGTCTGGGGTGGGGTTTAAGAGTTTGCGTTTCTAAGCAAGCTCCCAGCTGACACTGACCTTGCCAGTCTACAGGTCAGGTGGTCCACAGCTTGTTTGACAAGCAAGCAACAGTGAAAGGAATCAAGAAAGACCAATATAAAAGAAAACTAAAAAACAGAGATACTTCATCATTACACTGAGTAACAGAAGCCAAAATGTGCAACCAACCTATAAAACACTCCTTTCCTTTCCCAGATTCCCTTTCCCTCTCCTGCTTTCACTTGTTTTATATACTTCTTCCATGACAGTAGCTATCGTTTTACCAGTTTAGATAAGTAATAATCTCTTACAAGATACATGGTAAATCATTAAAATGAAAAGGGAAAGGTTAAACATATTCTATACATGCACATATATGACGGTTTATGCAATCCTCATTTAACCTCTAGAATCAGTTTTTCTTATGATAAAGATTATCCATCTTTTATATGTAGAAAAATCAAGTTTGGTACCTGGTAGCAATTATTTCAAAAACTATTACATTATTTATCATCTAGGTTAGATTAAGGAAGGGAGTTATTTTTCTGGGCTTCAGTTTCTCTAGTTACAAAATGGGAGTGGATGTTGTATGGACTAAATGACACAATGCAGGTAAAGTATCTGTGCAAATCTGACACTCTTCACATGTCTATTTTTGTCCAACAAATTCTCAAAATAATTTTTTAAACTGTGTTTTTTTGATAATCCTCAAACTACTGTGGCTCAGTTCAGAAGAATATTTTTCCCTAACTACATTTTAGAACGAATCCCATTTTAGAAAGAAACATACTTCTGATTAATTACTACTTTATTTAGCAAGTGATTTAAAAAAAAAAAAACTGTCTAAGAAGAATTAGTCATCTGCAAGCTTAAAACATTCTCCTTGCAGCCACTATATACTCCTCTAACAGAAAACAATTTTAGGACAAAAACCAACTCTAAAATGTAAACGATTCATTGATTAGATAGATAAATAGATGATATAAATATAGAAAGATGATATAGATATAGATTAGATAGATACAGATATTTGCAACATATTAATTACTAACATATAATTGGCATTTTTTTGGATGAGCTTTCAACTTCTCTATGTGTAGTAATAATCAATTTGGAACCAGGTTGTGATGTTTTCAAAGCTGTTATTTACCAATTATGTGAACTAACTACATGCTTGCGTGTGGAAATTTACTTCTTATTATCACTGGGCTCAGATAAGCAGCAAATCTGGAGCTGGTTACTGGTACAAGCTTAGGAAATCAATTGAGAAGAAATAAGTGTTTATAGTTCTATTTTACATTTGGAACATTTTTTTTCTCTCTCCTTTGCAAAATAATGTTACAAATTCAAAAAAAAGCAGCAAAAACAAAGTAAAATTCTGTTTTTCCCCCTGAAGAAATGAGCTATTATTATCTTATTAACTCATAATGCTGTTACCCTAACTCATAATAGCTGTGCTCTCTGTCTAAATGTATCATTTGCACGTGTGGATTTTAAACAAAATGCATTTATATTCTGATTTTCGGTTAAACCAGTTTAATTTTGGTTATAGAGGGGTGTCTGGGTGGCTCAGTCGGTTGAGCATCCAACTCTTGATTTTGTCTCAGGTCATGATTCCAAGGTCATGGGACTGAGCCCCTAGTCGAGTCCTGCATCCAACTCCAAGCTGAGAGTGGAGCCTGCTTAATATTCTCTCTCTCTCTCTCTCTCTCTCTCTCTCTCTCTCTCCCTCTCCCTCTCCCTCTCCCTCTCCCTCTCCCTCTTTCCCCTTCTCTCCCTCTCTCTCTATCCCTTTGCCCCTCTCCCCTGCTCATGCTCTCTCCAAAATATAAATAAATAAAAATATTTAAAATTAAAAAAATAATAATTTTGGTTACAAAAATACACTCAAGGGTTTTCATTATACTGTGTATAGGTTTTGAATATGAAAAGGATCTGAAATTACAGCATTATCCTTGGAAAATTTATTCTTCCCTGTTTACAATGTTGAATGCCATTAAAACATTTCACAGGTAAATATATCACGCAGTCACAATTTTGTAGAACAAATTTGAGGAAAGCAATTTTTCAATAGAACTCGGCTTTTATAAGCCAATTCTTAAAAGATTGATTTTTGGAGAGTGAAAACAAGCAAAGCCAAAATCTCAAGTTTAAGAACTTTGTTGCAAGAAGTAGATACATAGGCAACTCTTCCAGCATTAGTACAGTTGAAACATAGTAACAAAGAACATGAAAGAACTCCATTGCAAAGCCCTGAGAAAGGAGGAATATGAAGTTAGAAAGATTCCCTTAGTCTTACTGGTTAAGATTTATTGCCAGTGTTTGAGTAATGAGGAAGTAAAAACTATGTAAGGATTCCTGCATATCTTTTGAGGTTCATTTTTTTTTAAGTTTGTTTACTTTGAGGTGGGGGAGTAGGGGCAGAGAGGGAATGCCAAGCAGGTGCCATGCTGTCAGTGTGGAGCTCAAGGCAGGGCTCGACATGGGGCCTGATCCCATGAACCCTGAGATCATGACCTGAGCTGACATCAGAGTCAGACGCTCAAAGGAACACCTGGGTGCCCCAGTCAGTTAAGTATCCAACTTCTAATCAGGTCATGATCTCATGGCTCGCGAGTTCGAGCCCTGCACTGGGCTGTGTGCTGACAGCTCAGAGCCTGGAGCCTGCTTTGGATTCTGTGTCTTCCTGTCTCTCTGCCTCTCCCCTGCTCATGCTCGTTCTCTCTCTCTCTCTCTCTCTCTCTCTCTCTCTCAAATAAATAAACATTGAAAAAAAACTACAACAGTCAGACACTCAACCAACTGAGCCACCTGGCACCCTGTGGGGTTCACTTTATACAATTAGGCATAGCAAACAGTATGAAGCTCTAGTTAAAGTATATGCTCATTCACATTCAACACCTTCAATTAAAACTTCACAAAGCCCCAAATTAGAGACCTCTCCATTTTTAAAGTAGATATGGAAGCAGGTGGAAACCTTGTGTTACAGATTCCATGGTGCTGTTTATCTTTCTAGGCTAGGCTATCCCAAGATGTTTGCCTTTTTACAGGATCACTATTTGCAAATTCATCTGGTATTAGCATATGCCCATGTCTAAATTTCACTTAATGTACAGAGTAGTTATCATTTGGACGTTACGAAAGTTTGCTTCTGTCCAGCCATCAAATAAATGATTTTCTCATTTGTGTCCTGTTATAGTTCTTTTGGATCTTATCTCCTGTCTATGCCTTGTGCAGTATTCTGAATCTGAATATTTTCTCCAAATGGTATAACTGTTTCCATAAAAAAAGGTCTATTGTACACCTTTTCTTGATCAAAACAAAAATTTCTCATATAGTAATAAATCTAAGAAGTGGACAACCCAGAGATCTTTGACTTTTCTTCTGTAAAACTGTCAAACATTATTTGGGGAATAGCATCTTCTTTCTCTTATTTAATTATGACCACATAATGTGCAGTAGAAGAGACTGCATTCATCAAATACCTTTCTGTGAATCAGTCTCCTCACCTACAAATTGGGAACAATAACGTATTTCAATGAATTGAAATTGTAAGATGCATCACATCATTATGTATCACACACACAAAAAATGGCTAATTAAAATACTACAGTACATATCAGCAACAGTACTGGATAACATGTTAATAACCCCCATAAATCTACAGTTGCTTTGAGGTTTCTTTCAATATATAAGGCATTAGGTACTTTATCCTGACTTTATTATCATTGCTTTGTCCATGCTAGAAATTATTTTGTATGTGTTTTAGGAATAAATATACAGCCTTGAAGCAGTGATTTTCACATTTTAAGCATATAAATCACCTGAGAAGCTTATTAAAAATTAGATTCTAATTTAATAGGTCTGGAATGAAATCTAAGACGGCATTTTTAGCAAGCCCCTAGCTTTTTTGGGACCACACAGTGAGTAGAAAAAGCATAAAAGCCTTTGTTGAAGATTCCAAAGAAATATGGAATTATGTCATTTTCAAATGGAAAATATTTGCTTCACTATTATTCACAAATTGTTCTATTTTTGTCCCTTTCTGGGTATAGAGTAACTTTCTGTTTCAATGTTAAATAAGAGGTTATTGTTTAGGAACACACTTTATTTTATTTATTGTTTGTTTATTTGTTTATTAGGGGGGGTAGAGGGAGAGACAGAATCTTAATCAGGCTCAGTGCTCAGCGTGGAACCCATCGTGGGGCTCCATCTCATGACCCTGAGATCATGACCCAAGCAGAAATGAAGAATTGGAGTCTTAACCAACTGAGTCACCCTGGGCACCCCTAAAAAGACACTTTAAACACAGAAGTTTACCAAGCTCAATCGAAGTAACAAGAATTTGAAGAGTTATGACCAAAGTTGTGTGCAGAATGACAAAGCTGAACTGAACTTGAACCTTGCTCTCCTTGAGTTGAAAAATCCTTGCACCATTTTGTGTTCCAAGAGATAGGCTAATGGCAAAGGACCACACTGCCCTCTCATGTTCCAACCTGCCTTCATTCTTCCTCCTTGCCTCTGTAAGACTCCAAACCCTCTTCTTTATATGTGGGTTCCTCAGTAATGACTGTCCACTTTCATATCTACCATTTTAATGGTTTGTTTACTATCTGTTGTTTCCTCATGAGAATGTAACCTCCAAATGAGTGGAGCAAGCTACTAAATGTATGGGCCCCAGTGAAAAATGAAAATATGAGGCTCACTCAAAAACAAGTTTTAAATACAAAGCTTTCTTCTTTTTTCTGTGAGGCCTCTCAACTTGTCTCAATGTGGTTATTTGCTGAATTGTACCACTCATCTTTGTATCATGCAAAGCCAGTTTAAATTAAAATGTGAGAGAATTTAACTTATGCAAAAATCAAAGAATTATACAATTCACACATATTGTCCACACAAGAAGCATGGAAACACTGTTCCATAATTCAATTCTATCTATCAACCCATCTATCATCTATCTATCTATCTATCTATCTATCTATCTATCTATCTATCGTTTCAAGTTTTTATTTAAAATTCCATTTAGTTAACATAAAGCATAATATTAGTTTCAGGTATAGAATTTAATGATTCATCACTTACATACAGCACCCACTGCTGATCACAAGCCATTTGATCCAACCATTTAGTCCAACCCTGCCCACCTCCCTCCATCAACCCTGAGTTTGTTCTCTATAGTTGAGAGTCTCTTATGGTTTCTTCCTTGCTCTATGTTCATCTGTTTTGGTTTTTAAATTCCACACAGAACTGAAATCACATGGCATGTGTTTTTCTCTGACTTATTTTGCTTAGCATAACATTCTCTAGCTCCATCCACATCATTGCTTTTTATTTGACCTCTTCATACATGCACATTCTACCAATACTCTCTACCTTGGCCTTACTGATGAGCAAGGAAGGACTGAAAGGGAAAGGATTTATAGGTTACAGTCTTATTTCCTTCTGTCATCATTCCCTGCTTATGTGGTCAGCAGGACTCATAAGTTTTCTAAAAGTGAGACTTTTGAGTCTCACTAAATTTCATGCATCACTGGTCCACCAGAATTCTGTGGTCATGGGGCATCGTAATGCTATGCATGAATAGTGCCAGAGGGAAACATATATATTATATGCACCTCTTTTGTTCATGTTTGTCTCCATTCTCACAGCAGCCTCCACATATAAAGCACAAATTCAAAAGTAAAATTAAAAATTTCAAGATAGTAAAAGTAAAGCATTAAGCCAAGAGAGAAGTTCTTCTGAATACGGGCAAAGGTCCTATGCCCATGAAGCCAACCTGGCTTTACCATCTCAGGAACTCTCAGAATGGCTCATTTCTATGGGATGACTGGAATAATGCCTGGGCATGCAGAAAATGAAGGACTATTTTTGATTAAATAAAAAAATACATGAGTAGGTATGGTGAGGGTTACATATTACACAAATATTTTGCAAAGTACCTGACATATAGTAAGTTATCTATTATTAGTGCTATTGTAAGCATTATTACATGTTAATTTCTAAGTTACCTCTGGAAGATGGACAATATTTTCTGGACCAAATTTCTACTTGTGCATTTACTCTAATTATAGGATTAGGTGATATGGATTAAATGAGGAAAAATACAGATGAATTAATTTGACTTCTTGATAGTTCCTCAAGTAAAAGTTTTGGTGAAGTAGTAGGTTTAATTTAATGGTAAAAAACAATACTTTGGGTTACAGTTTAATTACCTATATTTATGTTATATTCAATTATCATACATAACTGCCATACACTGTATATATGTGGTTTCTGCAAAACATTAGCACTGTAATTTTACTGTTTAAGACTTAGAATATGTAGTGACAGTTTATTGTTAAGACCATCTTTCATCTCTGTTCCCAGATGGCTTTGCTACAAAGAGATATCTAAAATCTCTTTCCTTTATAGAAATTTTCCAAGGCTCAAGGCCCCAGTGCAATTAATATTAGCATTGGATGTGGAGGAGTTATGCTGATGTCTTCCATTTTTAAATAATTCAAGGGCCTAGATCCCTTCTATAAGTTTCTTTCACCAAAGGTGGAGTTAAATATCTCAATCTCTTTCATCAGTTTTTTTTCCCTAGAAAATGTCAAATTAGTTTCTAAATAATTGGTATACAAACATTTGTAGAGTATCTCTATGAATGAGTCAGAACAATTGGAGAGAAGGTAAAGAAAATATAAGGCATTTCACCTGCACTCATGTGTTTGTTACAAGACTCCAATGAGATATTTCAAGACAGTATATGTTTAGTAACCCATGAATAGTACTTAGCTTAAAGTTTGACCATTGTATCAAAGGATAAGGATTTAAAAAACAAAACAAAAACCAGAACTGCTTAAAATTATATGTTTACAGGGGCGCCTGGGTGGCGCAGTTGGTTAAGCGTCCGACTTCAGCCAGGTCACGATCTCGCGGTCCGTGAGTTCGAGCCCCGCGTCGGGCTCTGGGCTGATGGCTCGGAGCCTGGAGCCTGTTTCTGATTCTGTGTCTCCCTCTCTCTCTGCCCCTCCCCCCGTTCATGCTCTGTCTCTCTCTGTCTCAAAAATAAATAAACGTTAAAAAAAAAAATTATATGTTTACCATTCCCTTACATGACAGTCTAAATATAAATATCCCAATATTGATGCGGTTGTTGCCCAAAGTTAGGAACTTTAAGGAAAAAAAGGGGGGAAATGTACTCTGTGGAAAACTATGCATTGTCTATAGCACATTGTTCACAGTCATCCAATTCTGAATCTGTTGGAGTTATATCACAACTCTGTTGATGTCAATGCAAAACTACTCTTCTCTATACATATACAAATGAATTCCCTGCCAAGAGACAACCTTTACTCCCCTGCTGGTTTCTCTATTCAATTCACTATAATATTGTAGACCATAAATGCTCTGTTCTTTAGATTTGCCTTCGAATTAACACTTAAGCAATTTCGTCCTTAATGATTTAAATAAAATCTTTAATACATGTTAATTCTTATATCTCTGAGAGTCATGATTTTATCTATAAAAATATTATCCTTAACAGCACTCAGGACACTCTATCATTTTACTCTGTCATCTACGACATGTAGTTTCCATGTCAAAATCTATGATGTCTGTTCCAACTCCTCAGCCATCCACATTCCATTCAGCAGGTATGGACAAAGCAGGAGAGGCCAAACCTGTTTTCTGGAGGTAGCACATTTCACACCCACTCACTTCTCATTGTTCAGAATGAAGTCAAATGCCATACTTACTGGCAATAGAGGCTGGGCTATGTTGCGTTTATCAGTTCTGTCATGTGCTCAGCATCCTACTTTTAATTCTAATTACTAAAGGAAATAGGGAGCAATAGACATTGACCAATAAGTGGCAGTATCAGCCACAAGGAGTTATATGGGATGACCAAGACTACCTTAATAAACACTTCAGCTTGACTCATTTTTTTTTCAATTTTTTTTAATGTTTATTTATTTTTGAGAGAGAGAGACAGAGCACGAGCAGGGGAGAGGCAGAGAGAGAGGGAGACACAGAATCTGAAGCAGGCTCCAGGCTCCGAGCTGTCAGCACAGAGCCCGACATGGGGCTCAAACTCATGAACTGTGAGATGGTGACCTGAGCTGAGGTAGAACACTCAACCGACTGAGCCATGCAGGTGCCCCTCATTTTAAACAGCCTTCCTGCCACCTCTAGGCATCTGATTTCTGTTTTCTTAGAGCATTTATTTACCTTTGAAAATTTGCAATTAGAATTTTTTTTCTGTCCTTTTGAGGTATAAACCTCTTTAAAAAGCCCCTTTCTTGATTTATAACCTAGAAATGTTTTCCTCAAGGACCTGGAAGCCATCCATTTGAACTGTAATCAGAGAGGAAAATAGAGCCCTGAGTGTCTGGGTGGCTCAGTCAGTTAAGGGTCTGACTTGAGCTCAGGTCATGGTCTCGCAGTTTGTGATTTTGAGCCCTGCATCAGGCTCTGTGCTGATAGCTCAGAGCCTGAAGCCTGCTTTGGATTCTGTGTTTCCCTCTTTCTCTGCCCTTCTCTGCTAATGCTCTGTCTCTCTCTCTCTCAAAAAGAAAGAAAGAAAGAAAGAAAGAAAGAAAGAAAGAAAGAAAGAAAGAAAAAGAGAGAAAGAAAGGAAAGGAAAGGAAAGGAAAGGAAAGGAAAGGAAAGGAAAGGAAAGGAAAGGAAAGGAAAGAAAGAAAGAAAGAAAGAAAGGAGTCCTAGCTCTCAGTCTCTATGGGAGGGCAGGGGTCTTCAATGGGTCAGTCCCAATTACCAAACAGATAGCCTAATCACAGAGAAAACAAATTTGCAACCCCCCAAAAAACTCAATGGAATCCATATCTCCCATTGATCAATATTTCTCCTATTGTCCTCTAGTACTTTTGTGTAGGTCAACCTCTGCATTTTGCTTAGCAGAGTTGAGCTCAGACTGTGTTCTAATCTCTCTCCTCTATTGCGGTAGCCTTGAATAAAGCCTTCCTTCCCTGTTAAATGTTATCCAGTGTAATTTTGCTTTAATATACAATTTGGAGAGAATAGGCATAACAATGTGCTAAAATTATCTGAGAAGATATCTTCATGGAGAAGGATTGACTTATAAGTAGAGCTTTCATAAGTAGACGGGTACAGAGATTCATATTCCGGATAGGGGAAATAGTGTGCAACCTAGCACAGACAAAGTTTCTTCTGATACAAATACTCAACTACAGAAGATTTGGCTAAATTCAGAGGCAGACAAGTTAATGGGTGAAGCAGCCCCAATATAAAACAAATGAAATGGTAAGGGCTGTGAATCAGACAGCTCACAACCCCTCTGAACAGGCAGCCCTGTTCAGTCCCATCTGAACTGCTGCTGTGTGGTCATATTTCTTAATTTTTCTAAATTACAGACTTTTTTTTATTTTAAACCTTGATTTTATCTTTGTATAACCAATTCAAAGTTAGAAAAACACATGGAGCTACAACCAACCACTAGGCTACACAAAATTTGCTCTACTTTGTATACTTTTAAATAAAGTGGTTTATATTTGAGGCATTAAATAGAAAGGGGTGGGCTTAGATGGGAAGTGAATTATTTCCTAAGCTTGCCATTGTTAACAGCTTAATTAATTTTTCTGAGCCTTGGTTCCCTCATTTGAAATCCAGATAGTAGCTGTATCATAGAGTTGTTTTGTTGATATTGAGACGATATACACAAAAGTGTTTGGAAAATGGTCACATGTAATAGAAAGTGAGTTATATAAGAGTTTATTACATAGAAATTAAACACAGAGTCACAGCCATTTGTCCAATGGCCTTAGAAAAGCCATAAAATATCCTATTTGCAAAATAATTATATAAATGTTACTTATTTCATAGGACTATGCTGAAGATTAAACAAGATAACCTATGAAAGGTTTTCAGCATGGTGTGTATTAAATCCACAATAAAAGCCCGTGACTATCAATAGGAATGAGAGTAGACCATAGCATAAATTGTGATCCTTCTCAGTCAGCCAGGAATAATGACACCTTTCTGAGAATAGCTAAAGTGGGGGAAAAAATAACAAACAAACAAAAAATCACATCACAAAGGTTGCCAATTATCTTGTGGAATATTAATGCTCATTTTATGCTGATGCTGCTTTAATGTTAATTGGGAATCCAGAGCCTTTCCTTATGCACATAATGAATATTCTTTCTCATGCTCTACTTATTCATCCCTGACAATTACTAAATTAATTACTTCAATTCTGAGCTCATACAATTTTTAACCCTTTAGGTTTGTACTTGCTGTGGAATTTAAATATTGTCCTCTAAAGTATTTTCACTATTGATTCAAGTATGTAAGTGAAATGTCTATAAAATATGATTAAAGTTCTTTTGAACATGATTATGTACTAAATATAGGAAGATTTGAAAATGCAGGTCCTACAAAAAGCTTTGTTTGATCAAAAGCTGTCAGTGCAATTTACTTGGTATTGACATTTCTTAGCCTCTGTATTCATACAACATGCAAACTTGAAATAAAATATAACTCAAAAGAATATGAAATCTACTATTTACTTGGCTGAAAACTAGTAAGAATCCATTAAGTTAATGTGAAAACTTAATAGGCAGACAATATATATTTGGGCATTATTTAGTGACTTTCATCTAGGGTGCTAACTAAGCAGAGACATATACATTTATAAATCTGGTTATTTGCTATTAAAACAAAATACCAGAGGTTCTGATGATTGACAATAAAAATGGCAGGAAATTTTACTCAACTTATTTTTAAAAACGGCAAATAGCTCCAAAATAGTTTAGTTAATAGACTGAATTGCTACTTCCAACTAAATATTTGACCCTGATAATAATACTTATATTTTACCTATTGCTAATATACCTAATACACCTATTGCTATATATTACCTATTAGTGATTTCATTTATGCTTTGGAAAAAATCACCTTCTGATTTTATGCTTTGGAATCAGTTTAGACTGGATAGATATATCTCACTTGGTAAAAAGTAAATTTCTATCTTTGAGAACACAATCACCTCCATTAACAACACAGCATTACCAAAGTCTACTGCACCATCATAAGTGTTAAAAACATAGAGGTTATTTACATAAAAAAAGTTCCATACAATGGAGTATTTCATCTTAAAAAGAAATGAAAGTCTCATGCATAGTATAGTATGGATATATCTTAAAGACATTACATAAACATTAGGTAAAATAAGGTACACACAAAAGGGCAAAACTTGTATGATTCCATTTCTATGTGGTACCTAGACTAGTCAAAATTATAGAGACAGAAAGTAGAATCTCCTCCTGGGGACTAGGAAGAAGAAACAGGGACTTATTGTTTAATGGGTACAGAGTTTCAAGGTGAAAATTTTCTAAATTTTGTTATGCATATTTTACCACAATAAAAGAAAAGATACTTTCTTATATCCTTTTAGGGTGAAAATTTTCTAAATTTTGTTATGCATATTTTACCACAATAAAAGAAAAGATACTTTCTTATATCCTTTTAGGGTAAATTTAAGTTGTTTGTGACAGTGGGAAGACAATAACACTTTGAAGAAAGGTCATTAAGCTAAAACCTGAGAGTAGATAAAATCACAATAAACCGAATTTTCTTATTCAAGGTTGTCTTCAAAGTTTTTCACTTTTTTCCTTTGTTTTTAATTTTTTTAATATTTATTTATCTTAGAGAGAGAGAGAGAGAGAGAGCGAGTGAGCATGAGTGGGGGAGGGGCAGAGAGAGAGGAAGACACATCCAAAGCAGGCTCCAGGCTCCAAGCTGTCAGCACAGAGCCCAATGTGCCGCTCGAAATCGTGAACTGAGAGATCATGACCTGGGCCAAAGTTGGAGGCTTATCTGACTGAGCCACCCAGGTGCCCCTCGCTTCAGTTTTAATTATCTTTATACTGAAGAAATATTTTTTTAAATGCCTTCATTTATCAGTATTCAATATTGACCAAAGTGACTACTCTTTCTATATTTTCTAAGCCAAAGAAATAAACTCCCTAGCCTAAAACTTTTTTTTTTTTTTTAGTTGAAGGACTAAATAAATGAAAAAGCTAATTTAAAACTCCTGAAGGAAATTCAGTATGCACACAGATTCTATTTAAATGGATTGGAAAAAAAAAAAAAAAACTAAAGAAAAAAATTCCTTGCAAATTATCCATTTTATTTCTCCTTAGACTTTATTAAAGATTTCTTGGTCAATGTAATGGTTTAATAGAGTCAAGATTATCAAGGTTATATCTTCTGGTGGAAACACAATGCATTTTCACAATAAGCAGATTCTACAGTATTTATACATATGACATCTAGAAAAGTATGCCGAAATATCTGGCATTTCCCTCTCACTGTCAAAATTATATTAATTCAAAGACCAAATAAATATGACCTGTCAATCAATATCCAGAGGACTTTAGCAACAAGCACGAGACTAGAGCAAAAATCTGTCAATTTCTTGTCCTATGCTTTCCTTACTATAATACCAAGTATATTCTTAATAAGCTACCATCCCAGGTCTATTTAGAAAACACTTATTAAAATATAAATCATGAGATATACATTAAAGTAAATATAGATTTTCAACTCTTTATCTATAATCCCATTATCAAACATTTTGTTAGTTTGATAGTGAACAGTCACATCTTCCACTGCATCAATATGAATAATTATGGGGTACTCCCCCAGCTCTTCATGGGAGTATTACATGATAAATATATATACCATCTTTTTTTTGTAAAAATGGGTTCTGAAGTATATCTTCATTCTATGTGTTTTGAATAAAGCGTTCTAGATCTGTATTAAAACCAATTTCTAAATATTAGGGATTATTAGGAGAAAAACAACAATTATGTTCTGGGGGCACACAAATTGTGACTGGATATAAAAATCATTTCTTTTAGCTCAGAGATGAAATTAGGTTCAATTTATTGTATAAACAATATATTATCTCCAAATTCTTGTGCTGTTTATTGTATTTCTTTTGCTGTTTTATTTTATTACAGTTTTAGGTTTGACAATGTAGGAGAATTCAGTTTCTTGGTTTACTTCCATCTCAAGTAACTATCAAACCTAATATTAAAGTATATATATGTCAGAAGGGCAGCCCATTTTAGATAGGGGAAAAGACTACTTTGTTTTTCTAACTACTATAGATTAAAGGCAATCGATTATAATAAAAAGTGTTATGAAAATATAGCATGACATTAACAAAGACTCTAATAGTCCCTATTTCCCAATTGCCTGGAGAAGAAAACAAGTGTAACTAAAGTTAATAGGGCCATTATCTTAGAACAACAAAAATCTCTTAAAGTACTTTCTCATGTTTTACATCTCCCCAAACAATACCATCTTTATTATGTTCCAAGAGGAAATTGAAAAGGTAAATAAAGAGAATAATGTGCTCAGTTTCACAGAATCATTCTGAGTACTCTTGGGAAAATGTGCCTTGTAATAGATATCACTCTTCCCATACACAGACAGGTCATCAATTCCCTAAAATTGATTAAATTAAAGGGCTATGTTCTCTTATGACGATGAGTAATCATATTTCACTACTAAAATATAATCAAGAAAAATTCAGTTCGATATGTTTATTATAAATTCTTCTCACATTAAAGAAGTAGTAAAATGGACAATATGCTAGTGATTATCTGGATTTGAGATCTTTTGTTCTTTTACACAAAGCTATTGATCTGCAAGGACAGCACTAGGGTAGAAGGAGCAGAGACCTGTGGAAATGGATGGGAAACAGACAGAAGTGTGGATACAGACATTGTCAATAAAAGGATTAAAAAACAGGCAAACAACCTTTACCCACTTCCTCCCCCGTCCCAAAAAAAAAAAAAAAAAAAAAAAAAAAATCTTGACAGATCAGATGGCAGAGGACACCCAAGGAGAAGAGGCAACTTTAGACAAGATTATCTTTGCTATTTTTTGAGTATAAAAATACTTTTTAAAAAAAAGAATGTACTAAATAATCAGAGTAAATCATAGCGATGTGTGTGTATACACAATATATACTTATATAGTTTTATATAAAATATATTTTTTAATTTCGGTAATTTTCTCCCAATTGTCTTTAAAAGGAATGAGTTGTCAGACTTTTACACGTAAAATTTGTTTTTATACATTATAATGCTTTAAATCAGAATAAGCAGAAAATCCCACTTCCAAAGAGCTAAAAGAGCAAGAAAATTTATATTCTCACCAAAATTCCCAAATTTAGTATGGACTACCAGAAAATAATTTGACTAGCAACCCATTAATACCATCAAAGACCTACATCCTTTCCATCTTCCTATTCTAGCTTTCTCATCATCAGCTTCTTTCTTTCTAAGGCTATTTTCCCTCATGGTTGCCCAATATCTGCCATTACTTTGGGTTTAACAGTTAGATAAAAGCTACTGATATTCTAATGATCAAGAAGACATCCCTTTGAGTGTTTTCTATTAGTAATAAAAAATCTTTCTGGGAAGATCCAACATATTTCAATTTATGCCTCCTTGGACAAAACTAGAATACATGTCCATTCCTACCATAGTCACCAGCAAGAAAAAAAGATTCATTTGATTGGCTACAATAACCATCTGAGATTACATAGATGCTGGGAAGTCTACCACCACGAGCCCTAAGTAAATGTTTTAAAACATAAACACAATTTTAGGTAGTCTAAAAACATCTTATAGCAAACTTCATTTGTTATGTATTGCCAGAGATATAAAATACCTAGTGATAAATTTGGTGTCATATTGCAAGTCCATAAATTTCATTGTAAAAGCTTAAGACACTTAAAAGGATTGAGGCAATTCTAAACTGCGTGCAGTTTGAATTATTTTGTGCAAGAACATTTACTTTTTCACTTGTCTTAAAAACTAAAATACTCCAGATCCCCATTTTATTTGTTTACTTCCTCTGTGTGTCCAATCACTTATTTATTCTTTTTTGTTTGTTTCTTTCAGCTTTTAATTGACACTTAACTCCATGATAATCACTGGACTGACTCCATAGGCATTGTTTAGCCTGCCAGGTTTTTTGGTTTTTGGTGGTTTTTTTTTGTAACTATCTACTTCAATTTGATATTTCCTTTATATATTCCTAATTCTATTTTTCTTATTTTGTCGAAACATCTCTCTAAAGGTTTTTTTAAACCTATACCCCCAAAATAAAACATTATATTTGAAAACTACATTCTTTTTAAAAAAACAATATTCCGTATGCATACCAAGAATAACATACTTCAAACTAGAGCTATAAGGAAGTTCAGAAAGTACAGGTTCAGTAGTATGGTATGTTCATTAATATTCTTTTTTTTTTATTTTTTTTAATGTTTTATTTATTTTTGAGACAGAGAGAGACAGAGCATGAACGGGGGAGGGGCAGAGAGAGAGGGAGACACAGAATCGGAAACAGGCTCCAGGCTCTGAGCCATCAGCCCAGAGCCCGACGCGGGGCTCGAACTCAAGGACTGCGAGATCGTGACCTGAGCTGAAGTCGGACGCTTAACCGACTGCGCCACCCAGGCGCCCCTGTTCATTATTCTTAATGAGATTTACTATTTCTGATCTTTTGGAGAAATAAAATGCATTGTATCTGTAGGCTTAGCTATTATCGTTGATTATCAAGAGAAATTGCCTTTCATTTTCAATGATTCTTCTGGCTATTACCTTTAGGGGATCTCTTGATTTGGCATTTGTTTCTAAAAAGTAAACCTTTTGGGACCTCACAGAGCATACAGCATATCCCCTATGCACTTTATATGCATTTGTTAATAATCCACTAATGGGTGCTTTAAAAAACCCTTTAAGTAAGGGTTTTTCTATAAAAATGGAGAATCTGGGATCAGCACTCAAAAATCCCAGACATCTAGACATATGCATCTGGGTCTGGTATTTTAGTGATTACTGTGAAGCCAGTAAGGCTGCTATCCAATCTTGTTGGGTCCTTATTTAATGCAAAGCTGATGTAGGAAGAGCTACTATTAAATTGTAAAGTAGCGTACTAGGTAAAAAATCCATGCATCTCACTGACGTCTGTCAAAGTCAAACAGCTAATAATCCTATAGACAGCCTAAAAAGTGTAGTGCATGTGAGCCAGGGTGAAGAGTTTATCTTTATTACCCTTTTTAAAGTATCTCTCTATCTTGTTGAATTGCATAAACCAGATAACCCTATGGCCACATGATCTATGCTCAGGATAGAGAAAAAAAATAATAAGTAGAACTTGTAAGACTATTTGTTGCTGTTGACAAAGCTAAATTTCCCAACAAGACAGCACTTATTTTAATGTAAGGAGCATAGAACCAGGAATACTGGAGTTTTGAGAATGATCTTTTTTACTTACTCAGTGACAGTGGTATATATATTTGCTAGGTATTAATGGATTGCAAAGACCAGAAACCTATGCAGACAAACTTAGGTTAAAAGGATGAGAATAGGTTATTACTGTAAAGCAGATGTAGCCAACTCTTTTATTTTTTAAATTTTTTTTTCAACGTTTATTTATTTTTGGGACAGAGAGAGACAGAGCATGAACGGGGGAGGGGCAGAGAGAGAGGGAGACACAGAATCGGAAACAGGCTCCAGGCTCCAGGCTCTGAGCCATCAGCCCAGAGCCTGACGCGGGGCTCGAACTCCCGGACCGCGAGATCGTGACCTGGCTGAAATCGGACGCTTAACCGACTGCGCCACCCAGGCACCCCTTAGCCAACTTTTTTAAACCATGGGGATTATTCTTTATCTTAATACCTAAATGCCCTAATTCCAGTTTGCTTCTCATCCTGTGGGAAGCCCAACACCCGGGCCATCATTAAAACATACAAGTT
Source organism: Lynx canadensis (assembly GCF_007474595.2). NCBI lineage: Eukaryota > Metazoa > Chordata > Mammalia > Carnivora > Felidae > Lynx > Lynx canadensis. The sequence continues at coordinate 151,890,689 of NC_044306.2, read as the reverse complement.
CCTGGGCAAAGTTTTTTGAGGGCCTGGTACTCTTTATTGTTAAATGTGCCATACCTAGATAATTTTACCTCTCTCATCATAAGAAAAAGGCAGCAATGCTGCTATTCACAGTGGCATGGCTCTTTGGAATCTCTCTGTAATAAAACAATATAGACCTTCCTACCTCCGAATTATACTAACGTCATGTATGTCCTGTTGATTGCATTGCTGTTCTTGACCTGCTTCCTCCTTCATGCCTCCTATGAATTTTGGCTTCCACAGATGCCCTCGAAGGTTGTTAGTGGGTAACTGCAAAGGCAAATCTTCCTCAGAGTACACAGAAAAATGTGAACAATAATTTGGTTTTTGGTCATCTTAAATTTACAGTTTTAAATTTTACAGTGTAAGTATAAAACAACACCTCTTCCAACCATGTTTCTCTCGAACTTTTTAAACTTGCTGTTTTTTTTCAGAAGTTTAAGCTCTTATCCTACCGCTTACTTGCTTGGGTCTAGTGCTGACCAAGATGATTTGAATTCAAACTAATGTAACTTAATCTGCAGAATAAAGAGAGTAACAATTTTTTATTATGTGTCTAACATGTTAATTTCTTAACAGCTATTTCTAATTTAAGTCTTATAAGATAATGCTCTATGATATAGGAATTTTATTTCCATTTTGTAAAAGAAAAACTGGGATTTAGAGATGTTTAAGAAAGAAAAATGATGTCATCAAATTAAATAACTTTAATTTGTCTGACAATAATTTAGGGTTAAACACATAATATTGAAATAAGAAATTTATACTCCTATATCAAAGATCAGATGTCTATATCTGTGATTAATAAATTCAGCATATTCCATCAAATTTATAACATTGAAGTTAGTTAAGAAAATAAATGTAATACGTGACAGTGTTATAAATTAAATCGTTTCTCTCAAAAATTTACATGTTAAAGCTCTAACCCCATTGTGACAATATTCGGAAAAGTCAAAGGACTTCCAGAAGTCATGAAGGGTCAATAAGGTCATAAGAATGAGGCCTTAATCCAACGAGACTAGTGGCGGATAAGACCATGTGAGGACATGTGAGGAAAGACCATGTGAGGACACAGCAGGAAGGCAGCCATCTATAAGCCAGGAAGAGAGGTCTCACCGGAAACCAACCTTGCTAGCATCTTGATCTTAGAATTCCAACCTGCCAGACTGTGAAAAAGTAAATTTCTGCTGCTTAAGCCACTCAGTTTGCGAAGTTTTGGTATGGTGGCTTGAGCTAATACAGACAATAAAATGATCTTGCAATATTTCACATATTTTGACGTTGTTATCATTAAAGGTTTTTTTAAGATCCTATGAAAACAAATTTAAAGTTTCATATTATAGGGAAATAAATCCAGTTCTCTGTTTTTATTAATGAATTTGATGCTAATTATGAGCTAGAACATGCAAGTAAAAATAGAATGAATAAAAACAGATTAAAACAATATTCTTAGAGTATTTTTAATATCTTACTACATCCAGATAAATGTATGTTTTCTCTAATTTTGTATTACTTTGTCATAGTAATGGATTTGAAATCTTCTTTGAGACGTCCATTCAATACGGCCAATATTTTTATAGGGGGACACCCAGGCTCAGGGTAGTTAAGTGATTTATTAAAGGGCAGAGTTAAGTCTTGACAAAAATGGGATTATAACTAGTCTACTATATTCAGTGAGTGTTCCTTTCTGCTTTCTTAAATACTTCCTTCCTTATAAAATGTGTTTTAGGCAATAACTGAGAAAACTTAGTTAAGTTTTATGTAGATTCAAAAAGATAAAAAAAATTATGGCTTCTAGGAGATTTTATAGTGAAATAACAGCTGATTTGGGATTATAAATGCTAGTTACATTATTCTCTTAAAATCCACTGTACCATACATGACATTTACCCACTCTCCTACTCCAAGCTATATATTTTCTTTATAAAATAACTTACCAACTGTAAAGGGAAAAAATAGGGATGCTTAAAGTCACAATGGACAAGACCAGAACTTTCATGACTTAATGCACACAAAAAAACATATTTTTGCTGAAACTACAGTCTGTTGGAAATCAGACAGTCCTCCTCCAACTTAGAACTACATTATTTAAACTACATGACCACCACAGCAGGGAAAGAGAGAGAGGACAGAGAATCAAAGGCTCTTAATTCTCTTGGCCCACTCATCACGTTTGCTCTCAATTTATTGACAAGAACCAGTCAGATGATTCCAACCTAATTGCAAGGGCACCTATAAAGTATAGGGGATGCTATGGGCTGAATTGTGTCCCACCAAAATTCACACAAAGCCCTAACCCCCAATGTGACTGTATTTGGAGATAGGACCCATAAGGAGGTAATTTAGGTTGGATGAGGTCATAAGGGTAGGGCTCTGCTCTGATAGGGCTAGTGCCTTTATAAGAAGATACACTAAAGAGCTCATTCTCTCAATCTTTCTCTTCCTACACACTCACAAAATGGTCATGTACCACACATAGTGAGATGGCAGATGCTTACCAGCCAAGAAGAGAGGCCTCAGAATAATAACTGCCTTGGTGGCACCTTGATCTTGGACTTCTCAGCCCCCAGAACTGTGAGAAATAAATTTCTGTTGTTCAACTCATCCATTTGGGGGTATTTTCCAATGGCAACGCATGCTAAGACACTGGGATAATGAATGCTTGTTAAGTTGTCTCTCTCCTTTTCCTTTGTTATTATTGCTGCTGTTATTTTAGTTTACATTCTTATTTTACATACTGGAAATTAGAGGCCAAGTAGGACAAATTCTTTGAATATTAGTTGATTAGAGGTTCCCTTTGTCCAGAGCAAATGTGTCGCAGGTAAGCACACTTAATGTATTTATAAAAATTGTGTATGATATGAATGTGACTTTGGGTCAGGAAAGCCATTCAGTTTATTGGCTAAGAGCCTGGACTCTGAAAGCAGTCTGGATTTGAATTCCAGTTCTATCCACTTGTAGTTGAATGGCTGTGGGGAAAATCACCTTTGTGGCATCCAATTTCTCATATGTAAAGTATGGATAATAATTCACCCAGTTGTAGGGTTGTTAGGCAACTAAACTGAAATAACATTTGAAAAGTAAACAGAGCAATGTTTCACACACAGTAAGTGCTATTCCTGCGTTAGTTAAAATAAATGAAATAAATAGATTTGTCCGAGAAATTTAGAGTTGGAACAATACTTTCAAGATTGACTAAAGCTACAAAAACAACTCCGTTTTTAATATTGCAGACTTATTAAATTGATTTTTAATTTTGCATTCCTGAATATTTAGGATGCCTTAGAGAATAGTAAAATCCCATGCATGCTCCACATAAAAAGGTGTTTGACAGCCAAGTAAATTTGAAGAATTCTGCATATTAAATCAGTTGACAAAGAAGTCATTCAGAAAAGAAACTGTTTAGGTTTGTTTAGCCAAGAGATTTGCTAACTTATTTTGAATATGAAATAACTTAGCAACATATTTGAACCCCCAGGGAAACTAATGCTTCATGAACACATTGTGAAAAATGCTGTCATAGAAAAACCCTAGCATGTACTAAGGAAGCAATAAAATATGACTTAGTTAACTGGAATGTCATAAAGTAGACAGCAGGTTCCTGGGACTATCAACTATGGTTGAAATAGGAGACAAATCAGTAGGAAGACCTAACTAGTGGCAGTTGCTTAGGGGAATCTCATTCTGTAGCTTATTATAGCTGAAGTACATGGTCAGAAGTCAGATAAGACATAAAGGTGACTTGATATTGAGTTAAATTTTGGGTTATTACATTTTAAATATTCCTACTTAAAGTGAATGTTGACCCCTAGGAATGACTATGATTCAGTTCTTTTTAAAAGAGGAGTGAGTTTACCCAGTGTATGAGGACTGTACTTAACACTTAGCTCACACAGGTAATGACTAAATGAAAAATGAATTTAAGAAGAGAATGGAATGAATGGTTTATTAGTTAGGAAGGACATATTAGTTCCTGTATGTGTAAAGTTTACTGGAATTTTCAGAGTATAGTAGTGCCAACTGGGAGAAACTTATCCCTTAAAAAGAGTTGTCTGTGATGTGGAAAGTGCTCTTTAAATATCACTTGGGACCACCAAAACACTTTCTTGAAGTACACATGGTTATTGTGTATCTTAATGGGCTTAAATGAAGAGTTTAATAAATTTGGATCCTGCAGAAGTAATTGAAAAAGTGATTGATAATAATATGTTGAAAGCATTAACGAATAGAAGTAGCTAATTCTATGTATATCTTGGAAGGGTGTAATTATGACAGTGGCTATGTCAGCTCAAAGCCAAACATCTGGAAACATTCAGTCAATTATAACAAAATGTTCATGTTCAAGACAAACATCTGATTGATTCAGTTTTACTTGAGTTGGTACTACCTACGATTTACATTACAATGGAGGCCCTATTATACGCGTGAAAATACATCTGATTCTCTAAGCTGCATTTTGTGATAAACACAAATCAATTTTGTGCTAAAACTTGAGTAGTTTTGTTAGATAGAAGCTAGACAAAAGCAATTGAAGGAGTGCCCTGAGGCAGAGCCCCAAGTCCTTGAAGGGGAATGATAGAGATGTAAGCTGGAGGAGGCAAGAGATTGATAAATGATAGGTTACACATCAGCGGGTTGGCACAACATCCTGACCTTGTGGCTTGCAAAACCCAGAGCTGACATATCTAAAGCCACAGGTGCAGAAGAGCTCTCCTCTTCCACCTCTGCCCTATGGCAACCCCTAGTCTCATACTTCATTTGCATTGCAGGAAAGGCCCACCTGACCCGAGAAACAATCCAGAGGGTTATGGCATTAACCTTGTAGGGTCAAAAACTCCCCGTCCCAGCCTGTGGGAGGAGTTTCCCAAATGATTGAAAGCAGCCTCGATTAGAGACCACCCGGCTAAGTGTCACAGCTCCTCCAAGACCAGAAAAACCCAAAAAAACCCAATCCCAAAACAACCCCTTCCACCTTGCAGAACCTGTCAAGGTTCTCATACCTTGACAGTGTACTTTCACTTTAACAACTGCTTTGTGCTTGTTACTTTCCTTCCGGCTGTCTTTATTGGCTCCAGATCCTCACCTAAATCTTCTGGGGAATCCAAGGACCCAGACCTCCATTCACAAAAGGCAGACTCACTCTCACCCCTAACATCTCGTATATTAAAAACAAACAAACAAAACAATGTTGAATATAATAGAAATAGCAACGCTAATAGAATGAATCCATACCTTGTGATCTACATTCCCCTGCTGTGTGTTCTCTAACAACCCTGATCTAGGCGGGCAAACAATGCCAGATGACAATCCAGCCACAAAGTAGCTCTTTCAATGTTACCAAATAAGGGGCAGAAGAAGTAGCCTTCAATCTTCTGGTCCCTAAATAGACCATATTCTCTCAATATTTGCACTTGTAACATGGCTTACAAAGGAACAATTATATTGTTACTTAGCATGTTACAGGTTTTTTTCATACGCCCCCCCCCAAAAAAATATTACACATAAAGGAACTGAGAGAAATTGACCCAAAGTTGCAGAGCTCATAAATGACCGGTGCTAGACTGAAACATAGATCTTTGTTACCCTTATTTAAAATGTCATTTTAGGGGCACCTGGGTGGCTCAGTCGGTTAGGCGTCCGACTTCAGCCAGGTCACGATCTCGCGGTCCGTGAGTTCGAGCCCCGCGTGGGGCTCTGGGCTGATGACTCAGAGCCTGGAGCCTGTTTCCGATTCTGTGTCTCCTTCTCTCTCTGCCCCTCCCCCGTTCATACTCTGTCTCTCTCTGTGTCAAAAATAAATAAACGTTAAAAAAAATGTCATTTTGTGTAAAATACAGGAAGGAATTATGTAACAAAATCCAGGTGATTAATCTGTATTTAACTAAAGTTTTAAATAAAAAAATAAAATAATGAAACTATTTGTAACAATTGATACATTTAATAACAGACACCAGATATAAAGACTAAAACTATATTTGGAGACAGTGAAACACTAAAAACTTAACTGTAAGTTTTCAATCAAATATAATTTCCAATTATATCAGTTTGTATATGTTCAAAAGAATATGATCTTTCAAAATTGGTACTATTATTTTATTAAGGCAAATATATGCAGTAACTCTTAATTTGATTTCAGAATTGCACTCAGTAAAGTGTTTCGTTTAGGGTAGGTCTTTCAATGCATGTTTACTAAAGTCAACCAATAACAAGTCATACAGGGCAATCTCTAATTTATTAAGGATTTTTTATAAAGTCATCACTTTTGGAGAGCAAACATTTTAATCTAACTCTCCAATATTAAGTTGTATAATTCAAAATGTTACCCAATTGGGCTTACCAGTGTATTAATTGGAAAACACTAAAATTACATCAGTTTTTTTGTTTTGTTTTGTTTTGTTTTGTTTTTGTTTGTTTTAAAGCAGTTCTATCTTCACAAAACAAGTGTCGGCCACCATCAAGAAAAGGTGACTCTGGTAGCCCAAAGAAAATGTCACCCATCATGATTATTCTAAAGTGGAGGGAAGCAAAATAAAACCCTGTAACTTAAGGCAGAAGATCAGAAATGACTATAAAAATATCTGTATCATTACCTTTTGCTCCTATCCCATGTACAGATGCATAGGCAATTAAAGAAGAAAAGGCATATCAATTGCATCAAGTCCATATTAGAAACTAATATGGAAAAAAAAGGTCTTCACTTAGGATTTATTTATTGATTTATGTTTCAATCTTGATTGACAGACTGATAAAGATTACTGACATTTGTGTGACTTTTAATGTCACACATACAAAGATTTACTTAAACATGTATTTTATTTTTTTAAATTTTTTAATGTTTATTTTTTGAGAGAGAGAGAGAGAGAGAGAGAGAGAGACAGTGTGTAAGCTGGGGAGGGGCAAAGAGAAAGGGAGACACAGATTTGATGCAGGCTCCAGACTCTGAGCTGTCAGCCCAGAGTCAGACGCGGGGCTCAAACTCACGAACCGTGAGATCATGACCTAAGCTGAAGTTGGACACTTAGCCAACTGAGCCACCCATGCGCCCCTTAAACATGTATTTTAAAGAAAAGCATGAAATTAAATAAAAGTGAGAAATATGTATTAAATGTATCTTACATAATCTGTTATAATTTTAATAGCCCATTTAATTTAGTTCTCAGTCTTCATTTTAATTGACCTTTCTGCATCATTTAAGACTGCTGATTGTGCCCTCCTCACAGATGTACTTTCTTCCGTTGGCTTCCAGGACAACTTTCTCCTGTTGTTTTGTTTTTTGTTTTTTGGGTTTTTTTTTTGTTTTTTTCCTTTATATACCATTGACTGCTTCTAATCATTACCCTCACTTGCTTCCTACTTTCTCTTGGGTATTTTAATATTGAAATGTCCCTCAACTCAGTTATAGTGATCTGATGGTGATCTCATCTACTACCATCTTTTTAAATATCATTAAGATGACAGTGCTCCTAACTTTATTTCTCCAACAGACTTCTTTCCCAAATTCTTACTTTTATATATCCAGTTTTATCTAGTGAGCATTATAATTTCCATATCCCAAATGTGAACCATTAGTATTGCCCCTAAACTTGCCCCTCTGAGAGTTTACTTCATCTCAATTTGATGGCATCTGTATTCTTCTCATTGTGAAGTCTAAAACCTCTTCATCCATGCCTGATTCCTTTTATTATCCAACATACTACATCTAATTCATCAGTACACTCTGTTGGATCAATTTTCAACATAGGATCTAACCATTTCTCATCAAATGTATTGCCACAACCCTGCCTGACCTACTATTATCCCTCATGTAGGTTAAGATTTCTGCTTTCTAAAGGTTTTCTCACTTCTATTTTCTACCACTACAGTCTAATTTCAACCCAGCAGCCAAGTGATCCTCAGGAAGACAGGGTAAACAAAGGCAAGAATTTTTGTCCTTAGAATGGCCATAAAAGCACTTTCCATATTTCAATTTAATCCTATTACATGTTACTATCTGAGATTAAAGGTGACAAAGGCATTATTTCATAACGTATGGAAAGACACTGAGAAATAAGAGAAAAGAAGTCAGGCATAGATAGAAAATGTGCATCAGATTACACATAAGATGAAAAATGGACAACCTCAGAAAAATCGCACTGACCTCTGTAATATTAATCTACTGATATGTCAAGTTAATCAGTTTTGGTTTATTGTGATTAAAAAAATATATATATATCCTTATAATAGAATTAGAAAGAATGAGGCAATTTCTTTCCTTTTTTTTTTCTTCCACTCCTGTGAAAGTTGAATTCTGAGTTTAGCAGGGGTTTGGGTCCTAGAGAATTGGGGTTCCTATTGCTCCCGGGGTAGAAATTACAGGTTTGCTTTCCTACAAGAGGAGGACAATTTACGTCTAAGAGAAATTGTTAGTGCCCTGAAACTTTACAGTCACGTGGTTTAAAACTACTGGATGTGAGAAATTACTCCAGGACTGAAAGAAGAGGTGATATATGCAAGTTCCTGGAACAAGGGGAAATAATTGTCTAGTCTACTAAAGAACCTAGGGTAGATGATAGAAACTCATGAGATAAATTGTGCGGTTTATATAGGTAGGGAAAGAGTCATCTGGGGAGACGCTGGATTACTACCTTGACAGAGGAACACAGAAGTACTGGAGGTATTTTTTTAATACCTCCCTTTTTGGAAAACTCTGTAGACTTGGATAAAAAAAATAAATGGCTCATTACATATTGAAATTCAAATTCCCATCCACATGTGAAGAGGAGACTCAGGAGAATTTATATATGTTTATAAAGAATAAAATAAATACAACTTTTCCTGCACCTCAAAATTACAGCAGAATAACCATCATAACCTCTGCAGTACATACAGTCTGTGAAGATCAGATTAATACCCAAAAGACTAGATGAAATTTGGACATGGGATATAGGGCCCACCCAAAACAGAAAAACTAATGTAACTATGCACTTACATTAAGAATTTGCTTTCTAAATGAACAAATCTGTAACCACTGAACAACATTGATGGTATAGTACACATTCTAGACGAAGAAAAGAAAGGGAAGTGAACACACACACACATATATATATATATACATATATATAAATATATATATATTTAATATATATAAAGATATATCTTTAGTATATATATAAATCATATATATACATATATATGTATATATACATAAATAACTAGCTATCAGGAAAATTACACTAATTTTCAGAAAATCATCATTAGAATTAAACAAATCTGGAATCTTAATTGTTGAGTATCCAATCACTTTCTAAAAGGGAAAATTCCATCCCAATGTAGAAAGAAATATTCCAACTCATGTAAAAATCAAATTAAATGAAGCTAAACTAAAACTTATTTTCCACATATTTGACAGCATTCGTGACAAAAAGATGTCATTGTTCCTCTGAATGTTAAATGAGCTTCAAACTACTGCTTTTATTATTAAAAATTAATTTATACACATTTACTCAGACGGAACAGTATCCTGTATAGCATCCATGATTGTTGATCATCATGAATTTTTGGTGTTTTACAAAATTTTCCGTGGGAACCATGTAAAGTTCCATTACCAATACTGGTAAGTATTTGTCTCTTTTGTCTTATGGAAGGTTCAGTTGTATGGCATGAATCCAAAAGAAAAAACAATAAATTTAATCCTACAATACACTGTTTTCTGACTAGCCCCAAACTGCTATAAATGTAACAAATACTACCAAAGAGCAAGAATTTCAATTCATTTGTTATTAGTAACAACAACAACAACAACAACAACAAAAATTGGTGACATTAGCAAGATGGCAGAATGGGAAGCTATAGCCCCCATTCTTACACAAAGATACCAACTTAACAACAATAAACAGTCCCCAGAAAGCCTTTATGAGAACTCTAGAAATCAGTTAAGAAGGTGCTGGACTCCAGGCAAGCTCAAAGCCAAGAACAGGTGCACTGACACAGACAGAAAAGTCATTTCATAACAACTATGATAAACCTTTCCCCAAGACAGCACAGATTGGTGCAAATGAAAGGAAAAGCCCACATCAGAGCTTCTCCTTGGGAAGGAACAATAACAATAAAATGTACATCCAATGTTTCAGCTTTTCAGGGGACATCTGAAGGAAGTGGTTTCTGTGCCTCTTGATTTGGAGTACTGATGGGGAACTGCCATACTTTTGATGTCTGGAGGCCACTGAAAACAAAAGAGCTCAGCAGATTATTCAGTGCCAGAGAACCTGAAGTACTGTGGACAAATATTGAAAGGAGAAAGAGATTACAAACTCTTAAAAAACACACGAGCAGACCTAATTAGGAAATTACACGTCCAAACTCAAAGACACATCCCCGGTAAAGATGTGAGAATCCTTATGAATCTTTAGCTGGGCTGATTAGTGAAGGTCTCCTATACAAAGTCAGTTTGTGAGGACTGAGAGAAGTGGCTGTTTTTCAAATGCATAAATCACGGCAAAAAAATAACAGGGTATACAAAGAAACAGGGGAATATGGCCCAAAGAATCAAAATAAATCTCCAGAAACTGACCCTACATAAATGGAGGTCTATGAATTACTTGACAAAGAATTGAAAATAATAGTCTTTTTTAAAAAAATAATGTTTATTTATTTTTGAGAGAGACAGATAGAATGTGAGTGGGTTAGGGGCAGAGAGAGAGGGAGACACAGAATCCGAAGCAGGCTCCAGGCTCTGAGCTGTCAGCACAGAGCCTGACGCAGGGCTCGAATTCACGAGCTGTGAGATCATGACCTGAGCCGAAGTAGGTCGCTCAACCGACTGAGCCACCCAGGCGCCCCAAAATAATAGTCTTAAAGAAGCTCCATGTACTACAAAAGAACACAGACAACTAAATGAGGAAAATAATGCATGAACAAGATGACAACAACAGAGACCGAAACTGCAAAGAAGAAAAAAAATAAATTCTAGAGCTGAAGAATATAACACACATATTGAAAAATACACTAGAGGAGATGAATAGCAGACTTGATCAATCAAAAGAAAGAATTAGTTACCTGAAGATAGGTAATTTGATGTTATCCTATCAGAGAAATGAAAAGAAATAAAAGGGAAGAAAGCTTATGGGACTTATGGTATACCATGAGGTAGATCAATAGTCACATTTTGGGAGTACCAGAGGAGAGAAAAAAGGGCAGGGAGTTTATTTGAAGAAATAATGGCCCCAAAATATCTCAAATATAAGGAAGGAAATGGACCTCCAACTTCAGTGAATTCAAAAGATCCCAACTAAGTAAATCCAAAGAGGCCCATACTGAAATATATTATAAGCAAACTATCAGAAATTGAAGACAAAGGGAGAGTCTTGGAACCAGCCAGAGGAAAAACAACTTGTCACATACAAGTGAGCTCCCAAAATATTACCAGTGGATTTCTCATCAGGAATGGAATGGAATGATATGTTCAAAATGATGAAAGACAAAAAAAAAAATCATCAAACAAAAATATCGTATCTGGCAAAATAAATCCTTCAAAGTGAAAGAGAGATAAATGCCTTCCCAGATAAACAAAAGCAAAGGGAGTTTGTCACACCGAGCCTGCTTTACAAGAATTATTAAAGGGAATCCTGCCAGTTGAGTCAAAGGATGCTAGACAACAAAAAGAAGCATATGAAAGCATAAAGCTCTCTGATAAAGGTAAATAAATAAATAAATACAAAATCCTGTAATGTTGCAATAATGATACATAAATCACTTTCAATATAGCATTAACTTAAAAAAATAAAATCATAAAAATAAATATAACTGTGGAATTACATTAATGGATACAAACTATTAAAAAACATAATTTGTGACAATAATAGTATAAAGGCGAGGAGAGATATAAGAGATTTTCTTATATGTAATTGAAGATAGTTACCATTTGAAAGTAAATTGCTACCGGAGAGTTAAATCACCAAAAGGCATAGTAGGAGTCTCCCTATGCCAGCCACCTTTCCCCACAAAGGACAACAAGTAGACATCTATCCACGAATGAAAATAGCCTGGGAAGAGTTCAAGAATTCACTTAAGGAGCTTCAGCAATGCAGTGGAGCAAAAACCCTGAGAAAACTGCACATAAAGGGTAGGAGGAACTGCTTCATTTTATTTATATAATTTCATCCCCAGGCCAAGAGAGAATTCTCTAGCCCATTTCATCTTAGTGCCAAGAAGGAATTCCCTAGCCCAAGAGTGTTGCCCTCACTGGAAAGAAGCCAGCCAGGTGAGTGACTAGATTCAGGGCACTGCATGTACGTTTCACTTCAGTTTCACTTCACCTAGAGCTTGGTATAGCTGAGATATCTGGAGATGGCTAGGAATAAGGAAGAAGGGCAGGGACTACCATAATCAGTCATGCAGCAGCAAAATTCCCAAAGGCCTGAAATGCAGAGGATTCTAGCAGCCATACTGAGGACTTCAGCAATCCTTCTAGACACTGTAGAACATCATCATAGAGGACCCCGTCATGGATATTGGCAGATTGCTCCACAGATAACCATAGCTGCTTTAGGATATCATAGCCAGCACCATCGCAATTGACCCCCTGTAGCCTTCACCATTGAGAGTCCTACAAATTTTTGCTTTCAGACTCCAGCTGCCTGAGTCCTTCCCTCCCCTCATCTCACTGGAACTGCCAGAGCCAGTGCCACTGAGGACATCGTAGGCCCCAGAATCTAGTGTGGCCTCTGCACCTGAAACCAGCTTTAGTCTCTGTGGCAGCATGTGAATTATGTCTGCCCTATCTCCCAAAGCTGACCCCCATGGCCATATGCACCCTCACTATGAGCTCCTAAGGCTGCAAAAATGAATGCCAACAGCCCAGCCCTTGCAGATTCTCAGGTACTCAGAGAGAATTTTAACTCCTGTCACTAACCTGCATTGCTGCAAGCAATGGCAGCTAGCCTTCCCTTGTACTCTGCCAGCTTGGTTCCCATCAGCAGCAGTCACCACCATCTTGGTGTCTGCAGCTAGTCCCTGCAGCTGCATGACTGCATGTCAACAGCCCGGGCCCTGCAACTGTTAATGTGCCATCATTAGTTCTGGCTTTGGCCTTCACCATTATGCGTGTGCCTGTAAAAGTCCATGCTACCAGCATGTGCAAACCACTGGCTCCAGCGATGACCACCACTTGCCTTGGCCCTTGCCCCTGGAACTGGAGGCACTGCTGAGAATTACAACAACTCTAGCAGCCACCGTGGACCCCCTTGGCTCTTGCCACCAAGAGCCACAAGGTTGTCAATGTGCTAGAATCCACGTGCCTGAGCTAAGACACAGTGCCCCTGCAAACCTGGAGTCATTCACATAACCCCAGCAATTAGTGCTCTACACCACAAGTCTCAGGGCCACAAAAAGCCCCAGTATGCCTCATACAGCCCCAGTATGAAATGCATTTATAAAGGTAAATATATAGTCAAATTCAGATATTCCAATAATGGTAGTACAAATCACTTATAAGTGTAGTATGAAGGTGAAAACAAAAGAATTAAAAATAACTATAGCTACAATAACTTGCTTATGGATACACAATATAAAAAGATGTAAATTGTGGCATCAAAAACATAAAATGTGACAAGGTGGTAATAAAAATGTTGAGCTTTTGTATCTGAACAAACTTAAGTTGTTATCAGCTTAAAATAGACTGTCACAATGGTAAGATGTTTTTGTAAGCCTCATGCTATTCACAAAGCAAAAACATATAGTAGGTACACAAAAGATAATGAGAAAAAAGTCAAAACATACAACTATAGAAAATCATCATTTCGCATAGGAAGGTAGCAAAAGAAAAAAGGAACAAAGAATCTACAAAATATTCAGAATAAAATGAACAAAATGTCAGTAGTATGTCCTTACCTATAAATATTTATTTAAATATAAATGGAGTAAATTCTCCAATCACAAGATATAGAATGGCTGAAAAAATACCCAACTATATGCTGGCAACAAAGAATATACTGCACTTTTGAAGATACACATTGGCTGAAAATGAAGGGATAGAAAAAGCTATTCCATGCAAATGGAAACCAAAAGAGAGCAGAAGTAGCATATTTATATCAGACAAAATAGATATTAAATCAAAAATTGTAATGAGAGAAAAATAAAGTCATTATATAATGATTAAGGTGTCAATTCATCAAGAGGAAATGTCAATAGTAAATAAGTACGTGCCCAACATTGGAGCACCTAAATATATAAGGCATATGTTAACAGATAATAAGGGAGAAATAGACAGCAATTAACTAAGGGTACCTCACTTTCAATAATAGATAATCATCCATACAGAAAATCAAAAAGGAAATATTGCACCTGAACTACACTTTCCACCAAATGGGCTAGCAGACATAGGTAGAGTATTCTACAAACACCAGCAACATGCATATTCTTCTCAAGTGCCTAATGAACATTTTCCAAGATAGATCGTGTGTTAGGACCACAAACAAATCTTAATAAATTTAAGACTGAAATCATGTCAAGGACCTTTTCTGCATACAATGGTATGGAACTATAAATCGACAGCAGGAAGAAAGAACCTGGAAAATTCACAAATATGTGGAAATTGAACAACACACTCCTGAACAACCAATGGCTCAAAAAAGAAATCAGAAGGGGAATGAAAAAAAAACCTATCTATATCTATATCTATATCTATATCTATATCTATATCTATATCTATATCTATATCTATATCTATCTATCTTAGACAAGAATGGAAACATAACACACCAAGACTTTCAGGCCTTAGCAGAAGCAGTTTTAAGAGGGAATCTTATAACAATAAATGCCTACATCAAGAGAAGAGACAACCTGAATTTACACCTCAAGGAACTAGAAAAAGGAAAATAAATGAAATACTAAGTTCATAGAAGAAGAAAATAACAAATATTAGAGTGAAAATTAACAAAAGAGTAAAAAGACAAGGTAAAAGATCAGTGGGACTAAGAGGTGTTTTATTTTTTGTTTGTTTGTTTTGTTTTTAAGATAAAAAGTATACAAGCTTTTAGGTACTCTTACCAAGAAAGAAAGAGAAAAGGCTAAAATAAATGAAATTTAAATAAAAGTGGAGACATTATCATCAATACAACAGGAATATAAATGCTCATTAGATTACCCTGAACAATTGTATGTCAGCATATTGGATAACCCAGAAGAAATGGAACATGCAACCTATCAGGGCTGAATCATGAATAAATAGAAATTTGAACAGAGCAATGACGAATAAGGGGACTGGATGGGTAATTATAATCTATCAACAAAGTAAGATGCAGGACTGTATTGCCTCATTGGTGAATTCTACCAAATATTTAAAAAATAATTTATACCTATCCTTCTCAAACTATTCCCCAAAATTGAATAGGAGTGAACAATTTTAAACCAATTCATAAGACCAACATTACCCTGATACCAAAGTCAGATAAAGACACTGCAAGAAGACTGCAGACCAACAATCTCCATGAATATTGATGCCTACATCTTCAAAAAATATTAGCAAAAGGAATTCAACAACACATTTAAATGACTATACACCATTACTAAGTGGGATTTATGTCTGGAGTACAAATATGATTCAACATACAAAAATCAATCGATGTGATGCACCATGTTAACAGAACGAAGAATGATAAAACATATGATTATCTCATGATGCAGAAAAGGCCCTTGACAAAACTTAACACTTTTTCATGGTAAACAAACAAACAAAAAAACCCAACCCCCCAACTCTGCAAACTAGAATAAAAGAAAATTACCTCAATATAATACCAGCCATGTATAAAAAGTCCACAGCTAACATGGCACTCATTGCTGAAAAGCTTTCTTTCTAAGACTAGGAAGAAGATTGACTTGTCTCACACATCCATTCAATACAGTAGCAGAAGTACTACTCAGAGCAATTAGGCAAGGAAAAACATATAAAAGTCACCCAAAGTGGAAGGGAAGAAGTAAAATTATCTCTGTTTGCAGGTGATATGGTTGTACGTGTAGAAAATCCTGAAAATTACACAAAAAAATATTAGAATAAGCAAATTTAGCAAAGTAGCAGGCTAGAAAATTAATACACAAAGTAAATTATGTTTCTATACACTAACAATGAACATTCTGAAACAGAAGACAACAATCCCATTTATAATGGCATGGGAAAATAATTAGGAATAAAAATGAAGAGGCATGTTGAAAACTTAGCTAAACTCTTCCATAATATTGCTGCCTTCACATCTACTTTGTGTGGCTAAGTGGCCTTGGACTGACACTAGCCCCTCCCTTGAATGTATGCCCTGGATAACAGACCATAGTCACAAGTAAATGTAAGTTCCTAATATGATGCCCTCAACATCCCTTGGAATAAACAATCTCTTCTGCTTTGTAGCTCTTTCCCCTTGAACACCGCTTAGGTAAGATCCTCATGGAACTTACTAAAATCTGTTCTTTTGGTTTGAGTTTACCAATCCAGCCTAGCCCAGGAACCCCAAAGCACTCCTCTTATAGAACCTAATAAAAGCATGTGCCCTAGGTCCTGCTTCTTGTTCTTTGCCTACACATTGCCTTGACCATCCCCTCAAGACATATAGGACTTGTGAGTAATAAACTTCTCTAGTTCACTTTCCTTTGTGGTCTTTCTTTGAAACATGACCCACCATCCAAAATTCCAAGGATCTACGAAACAAATATTACCTTCACAAAAAATTACAAGGCAAAAGATTTATATACTCAAAACAACAAAATGTGGATGAAGGAAATTAAAGACACGGGTAAATGGAAAAACATCCAGTGTTCACAGGTTGAAAAATTTAATATTTTTTTAAATGTCCATACTACCTAAAGCAATCTACATAGTCAGTGAAAATCCCAATAAAAATCTCAATGGCATTTTTTTTGCAGAAATATAAGTAAAATTCTAAAATTCATATGGAATCTCAAGGATTCCAAACAACAGAAACAATCTTGGAAAAAAAAAAAAAACAAATCAAAACAAAACAAAAACCTCACAGAATTCAGGCATCACTCATTCTGATTTCAAAACACATTGCAAATGTACAATGTTAAATGCTAAGATGTTATGGTACTTGTATAATGTACAAGTTATACAAGTTGTATACATTGTTATGTACAATGTTAAATGTTAAAATGTTATGGTACTTGTATAAACCAATGCAACAGAATAGAAAGGACAGAAATAAGCCTTCACTTATATGGTCAAATGATCTTTGACAAGGTTGCCAGTAATGGGTAATGGGTATTTTCTAGAGGAAATGGTGTCAGAAAACTGGATATACACACACAATAAAGTTGGACCCTATTTTATACCATACAAAAAAAATAACTGAAATAAATTAAAGACATAAACGTAAAGTTTGAAACTGTAAAACCCATAGAAAAAACACAGGTGGAAACCTCTCTACAATGGATTTGATGAAGATTTCTCGAATATTATACCAAAAGCACAGGCAAGAAAAGCAATAATACACTGGTGGGACTATATCAATCTCAAAAACTTCTGTGAAGCAAATGAAACAATCAAGAAAGTGAACAGGCAACCTACTGAATGGGAGAAAGTGTTTGCAAAACATATTTGATCAGAATATATAAGAAAGTTCTATAACTCAACAACAAAAAGTAAAAAAATAAAACAATAAAATATCTTACTTTAAAAGAACAAAGGACTTGGATAGACATTTCTCTAAGTAAGATACATAAATGGTCAAAAAGCATATCAAAGATATTCAACATGACTAAACATCTGGGAAATGCAAGTCAAAACCACAATGAGATATTTCCTCATACCTGTTAGGATGGCCACTATCATAAAAATAAAAAAAAAATACAAATATTTCCATCTTTGTGGAGGCATTTGAACCTTTATTTACTGTCACTGGGCATATAAAATGGTACAGTCACCAAGGAAAATAGTATGGAGGTTCCTCAAAAAATTAAAATAACCATAAGATCCACCAAACCAACTTCGAAGAATATATTTAAAGGAATTGAAATCAGGATCTTGAGGAGACATTTGCACTCCCATATTCATTGCAGCATTGTTCACAATAGCCAAGAATGGAAGTAACTTAAATGTCTATTGGTCACAAATGGAAAAAGGAAATGTGATATAAACATACAATATTTAGCCTTTAAAGAAGGAAATCCTGTCACATGATACAACATGGGTGAACCTTCACTATGTAATGTTAAGTGACCTGAGCCAATCACAAAAAGTCAAATACTGCATGATTTCACTTATCTGAGGTATGTAAAGTAGTCCAACTCTTAGAACAAGAAAGTGGAGGGATGGTTGCTATGATCTGGGGAGACAGGGGAAAGGGGAGTCGTTATATAATGGGTGTCGAGTTTCACTTTGGCAAAATGAAAAAGTTCTATGTGGTCAACCAATCTTCGACAACATAGGAAAGAATATCCAATGGAAAAAAAGGCAGTCTCTTCTACAAATGGTGATGGAAAAACTGGACAGCAACATGCAGAAGAATGAAATGGGATTACTTTCTTACACCATCCACAAAAATAAATTCAAAAGGATAAAAGACCTAAATGTGAGACACGAAACCATCAAAATCCCAGAGGAGAACACAGGCAGTAAACTCCTTGATGTCAGCTATAACAATTTCTTACTAGACATGTCTCTGGAGGCAAGGGAAACAAAAGCAAAAATGAACTATTGGGACTTCATCAAGATAAAAAGTTTCTGCACAGCAAAGGAAATGATCAACAAAACCAAAAGGCAACCTGCAGAGTGAGAGAAGATATCTGCAAATGATGTTATCAGATAAAGAACTAGTATCCAAAATCTATAAAGAATTTATCAAACTCAACACCCAAAAACAATCAAGTTAAAAAATGGAAAGACATGAATAGACATTTTTCCAAAGAAGACAACCAGAGGGCCAAAAGACACATGAAAAATGCTCAACATGACTCATCATCAGAGAAATACAAATCAAACTTACACGGAGATATCACCTCGCACCTGTCAGAATGGCTAAAATTAACAAGATGGGAAACAACAGGTGTTGGCAAGGATGTGGAGAAAGAGGAAACCTCTTACACTGTTGGTGGGAATGCAAACCTGTGCAGCCACTTTGGAAAACAGTATGGAGCTTCCTCAAAGAGTTAAAATTAGAACTACCATAGGATCCAGCAATTGGACTACTAGGTATTTACCCAATGGATACAAAAATACTGATTTAAAGGGAAACATGCACCCCAATATTTATAGCACTGCTATCGGTAATAGCCAAATTATAGAAAGAGCCCAAATGTCCATCAACTGATTAATGGATAAAGAAGTGCTATATGTATATATACATACCCAGTCATCAAAAAGATTGAAATCTTTCCATTTGCAACAATGTGGATGGAGCTAGAGTGTATTATGCTAAGCGAAAGAAGTTAGAGAAAAACAAGTACCATATGATTTCACTCATATGTGGAATTTAAGAAACAAAACAGATGAACGTAGAGGAAGGGGGAAAATCAGAGGGGGAGGCAATCCATTAAGAAACTTAAGTACAGAGGAAACAAACAGGGTTGCTGGAAGGGTGGTGGGTGGAGGATGGGTTAAATGGGTGATGGGTATTAAGGAGGCACTTGTTATGAGCACTGAGAATTATACGTAAATGATGAATCACTAAATTCTACTCCTGAAGCCCATATTACACTATCTGTTAAAAAAGGTGAAAAAGTTCTAGAGATGTCGCACAAGACACATATAGTTAACTCTAGTGTATGCTTAAAAATGGTTAAGATGGTAAATTTTAGGTTATGTGCTTTTTACCACAAGAAAACAAACAATGAAATAGCACTTTATGTAACCATATGGAAAATTTTCCAAAGTGTATATTTTAAATAAATGTGATAAAGAATAGAACATGCTGTCATTTGAATTAAAGATGGGAGAAAGACTATACATTGTTTTAATGTGTAAATATACATTTCAAAAAATCTCTGAAAGAATAAAAAATAATTTTCCTAGGTGTTAAATAAATTTCTACCTACTATTTTGATGCTAAAAGATTTCAATGATATTAGAATATAGTTCTCAAATACTGTGTCTGAGGAAGTGCAAAGTGCACAGTCATTAAAATGCAAGCAAAGCTTTAGCTATGGTTTGTGTTGGGTAAAGGGAAACATAAATATTTTGATACATGCCGTAAAACTCTTTATGCACAAAAATAAGATAATATTTTTTCTTTTCCAGAGAAATTGATAAAAGTAAAATCTGGATCTGGAGATCACAGAGAATGAGACACTATCAATTATATGACTATAAAATAAAGAAGCATTGAAAATACAACTCTTGAGTTACTTTTATCTCTTTTAAACAGAGTTCTTCATTCATTTCACCTTTTAGTCACATCTCCTGATGTTATCTGTAACGCAGATGGCAGTCAGGACATTTTGAACAAAAGTATATGAAGGGGCACAAACATAGTAGGTAATCTTTTTTTTTTTTTCCTGTGAATGCATGTCTCAAATATTGCTTTAGATATAGGACTGAAAGCATCACAGAAAGAAATGGTTGGCAAAATATCTGGTTTCAGTTCTAGACAAAAATGGAAATATCCAGTGGTCATAAATCTGTGAATACAACTTATTGAATACATTTTTCAAGTCACTGCAGTGAGAAAGACTAAATTGAAATGAGTCTCTGTGTATGCCTGTTTTGTTTCACACTATGTGAAAAGGGCCCACCCCGGACTCGATCCAAATTGACAGAAGAGCTATAGAAGAATGAGAAATTTTAATACATCTGTTAGCTGATAATGATAAATGGCCATTCTCAAACTCTTTAAGAAGTTTGAGATTTAGTGTCTCACCACTTCTGAGTAAATTTATCAGAGACAGTTAACTGATGTTTCCACAAGGAAAATTACCAATATTAAAGAGACTCCTTGTTAGAAGTTGATTATCGATGTAACCAGTAGAGTAAGGATTTTTCACATTATCCAGACTGTATGCTTATGGCAAATACTAGTTTACGTGAAATATAATTTTATTTAGCCTCATGACCTATTTACTGAAATGAATTCAATTTGATTGACACAGTCATTAAAATTGTGGGATTCAGGTTTCTTTTATCTATCAGAGTGATTACAAAAGTATTTCTTTTTGAAAGTCATCATTATAAGAAAGCTTTACATTAACCCAATTTTCTCCAAAGTAATGGTATATCTGTAGACCAAAATCTCCAACAGGAAATAAAAGTCTACATACTAATGTTGCCTCCATAGAATAATTGCCATCATATTTCAAGTTGCACACTTTTCTTCAAGTTATCTTTATAGTAGTTGGCAGCTACTAAGTTTTTGTAAAAATAGTTTATGAATACACAAAGATTCATTTGTATTCTACTTGAAATATTAGTGAATATAAAGTAACTTTAAAAATGTAAGCAATATTTAATCTACAATTTTATATGCCCATAGGTAATTGCATTAGGCTCACCTGAGTGTGAGAATTTTTCTACTCACTAGTTATGATCTTGATCAGTATTTTAATCTCAGAAACACTTGCTAAGTACATTTCACTGATCACAATTATGTTAATTTTTTTACTTGAAAATGTACTTAAAATAAGCTAGAGGTTGTTTTTTTTTTTTTTTTTTTTGCTGAGGATTTTATAGCAAACATAATGACAAATAAGGCTGTGTGAAAGAGAAAAAAAAAGTCTTAATTCTAATGAAATCCATTATTCTGAACTTAACTGAAAATCATCAAGTATTACCTCAGCCCATATAATACTAATATCCCTAGCATTTTTGGACATGTTCAGTTTACCTTCAAAGTAAAAGTATTGACAGTCATATGAAAATATTTAGCAGCATATTTATGTTAATGCAATAGATGGAAAATATTTCTCTCCCTTTGGTTTACTAAAGACCATGGGGGAGGGGAAGGGGAAAGAAAAGTTAGAGAGGGGGAGAATCAAACCATAAGAGACTCTTAAAAACTGAGAATAAACTGAGGGTTGATGGGGAGTAGGAGGGAGGAGAGGGTGTGTGATGGGCATTGAGGAGGGCACCTGTTGGGAGGAGCACTGGGTATTGTATGGAAACCAATTTGACAATAAATTTCATATTAAAATAAATAAATAAATTAATTAATTAATTAATTAATAAAATAAGACACACACACACACACACACACACACACAAGACCCTGTACTCTTATGGTTCTCTTCATTCCTCTCTCATCAATCTAGTTTCCTCTTTATTCTCTTACTTCCCAAAGCCTCAACTTTCTCATTTACTCTGGTGACTTTCTCCCTAAGAAGATCTCATTATCTTTCATTATCTTCTTTGTCCTAATGAATTCAAAGCTAATATTTCTTGTCAAGATTGATAGTTTTTTACTGGTGCAGGAAAAATATTTACAAAATTTCAGGGAGGTTGTTTTTTTTTTTAGAATACTAAATATTGTTAAAAGTTTCAATGACCATCTACCATGAATGTGTATGTATTGAGGCAGTAAGTCAGATTTAACAATGGTATGCAAACAGATGCCATATTATATTAGGTCTGCCCTTGTAGGATTGTTTCTAATTTGGTACAACATTGTGAAGACACTTTCATTGTTATGAACATCCTCAATGCAGAATATTGGTGTTTGTGAAAAAGTAGATTTCAAGTAATTTTAGGAAAGAAATGGCATTTGGTTATTGTTGAAATCTTAGTATGGGTGTCTTAAGATGCAGTTCAACTTTGAGAACTGCTATTATCATAATGATAGATCTAACAATACAAAATTGAATTTTAAACTTTCTCTGCATGTTTGCAATTATCAAACTCTTTTAGAAGAGATCAACAACAACAACAAAAAAACCAGTGAAGCAAATTGAAGTTGCGAATAATTTGAAGCAATAGTGCTCAAAGCATAATCAAAATTCCTTACTTTGTTCAAATGTTTGCCTATTTCTATTTGTAACTGAAAATGATGTATTAGTCACAACATGAACATGCTTAATTTACCCCATGCATAGAAAGTAAAGTAAAATAAAGTCTTGATCGTTCTTATGCTGAGAGAATCATGAACTTAAAACTCGTAATCTTTAAGGTAGAAGAGAAGTGATTATTGTGTTTACTTATATGAATACAAGTATGTAATATAAATTTATGTAAACTAGAGCAGTGATATTGGAAGTATTACATGCTACAGAATGTTGGGTATATAAAAAGAAGAAAGAACGTCCTAGAAAGTTCTAAAAAAACAAGTTGTATGTTTGATATTAAAAATAGAAACAACCTTTCATCTTATTCATTTATAAATTCAAAACTTAATTGCAAGAATTTAAAGAAAAATACTACTTTTTGACATTTATGAATAATATATAGCAAATTACAAACTAACATGTGAAAGGAAAAATAATGTTTGCTACTTGGGGTGTGTGTGTGTGTGTGTGTGTGTGTGTGTGTGTGTGTGTGTGTGAGATAGCCAAATAACTGATAAGTGTGCAAAATACCTAACCCCCAAAATTCAGTTCTGTTCTATGGTTATCAGGGAAAGAAAAAGGATAGAAAATTGATCTGCACCTATAACTTAAAAATTCAAATAAAACATTACATAAAAGCCAGAGATCTTAGGTTAGCAATTAGTTTTCATGTTCATTCATACCAAATCATCTACAAATTTCAAATTCACCTATTGCATAGTGTTCTAGTTCCCTTTCTACATTTCAGGATAAGGTGCTAACGAACTATGAAATGAATAGTTCATACTAGAGACAAAGAAAGCTCATGAAATATTCCAAACTAGAATAATCAGCTATAAAAATTACTGAGATTTTATATAAAAAAGAGGCAGAATAACCCAATGTTAAGAACACAAGCTTTAGAAACAGAATAAAAAGGGTTCAAATCTTTGCTTTAAAATTATCATTATACATATAGATATTAATATTTACATTTAATAATATTTTGGTGACTTTCCTTTCTGCATTTTACAGAAGGAAAGTTGTGAAAGAGATACTAATGTAGGTTTCTTTTTAATCAAATGGAATAATCTATGCAATGTTCCTGGCATAGCTCTAGTATATAATAAGTATTCAAGAAAAGGAAACTCTTTTTTATTAGACATGCATTATTGTTACTTTCATAGTTCAGAATCACTAAGCTTTTTATAATACAGTATCATTTTACCACTAGATAAAATCCCAGTACTTATTTTGTCTTTCTAGTGTTTTCTTTATCTTATTTTATTGTCTTTCATCTAAAAGTATCTTATTGAGGAAGAAGAATCAATAGTGGAGGGAGGATGAGTCATATTACCAAAATAATTTACTTTCCATTGGATATTCTGATCTAGTGGATATTACACTGTTATTAATCATTACAGGATTTCATAAGACTCAAAGACTGATAGACTTAGCTTAGATCTCATAAAGTTTGTCATTAAATTTTGAAATTTGCATTATTAAATCAGATCAATGAAGACTATCACCTCACAATAGCTCTATATAGAATTTTTTTAAGTCTACTGTTTAAGGGAAACCATTCAGGGAACATCAAAATCTTTACTTTCACTTTACTTTTAGTAAAATATATATATATATATATATACACACACACACACACACATATACACATGTATATTTAAAAATATATGCCAGGAACATTGATTATTGTCATTAAAACTGAATGTTGTTACTTATTTTTAGATTGGCATCATTTGTCTCAGAGTTGTAACTGAATTTTAAACACAATCATGAAGATAATTTAACCATAAAATGCACACATAGTATCCCCAAATTTGTATAAAAACTTCCTACTACTATGAGTTTCCTAGAAAAAAAAATGTTAAAGTCCAAAAGAAATAAGTTCCAACCAACATCTTCTAAATCTTATCTATAAAGTTACACACACACACACACACACACGCACACACAAAGCGTGGAATTTATCCTCCTCACACTTTACTGTTTGTTAGTTGTTGGAATATCTTGATGACTCTGAAATAGGTCTAGTCAGTAAAATAAATAAATTGACTTCAGGGGCACTCTGTAGTTTTCCAGTCCTGATAGATTTCCCATCAGTCTGCACCAAACATACATAAAAGAAAGCCACAATCCCTTGGTGGAATATTTTTCCCATTTGATTAAAGATTATCATACACTATTTGTGGGGCTTTTTTTCCCTTTCCAGTATATTGTAAGATGTGCCATTTATTTGAAAGTAAATGCACTTGTTTTTGAATCCCACAATCTGTCACTTTATTTACTCTAGGGCTAGCATAACAAAGTACCATACTGGGTGGCTAAGAACAACAGAAATTTGTTGCCCCACAATTCTGGAGGCCAGATGTATGAAATCACTGTGTCAGCAGGGCCAGGGTCCCTCTGAGATCTCTAGGGAATGATCTGTTTCATGCTTCTCTCCTAGCTGCTGTAGCCCAGGTGCTTTCTAGCTTGTAGAGGGGTCCATTCTTTTATCTTCTCTTAGTATTCTTCCTGTGTGCCTTCACACAGTCTTCCCCCATATGTGTCTGCCTCTGTAACCCAATTTTTCCTTTTATAAGGATGTCAGTCATGACTGACATTAGGGCCCACCCGAATGACCTCATTTTAACTTGATTATCTCTGTAAAGACCCCATTTCCAAATAGGGTCACCTTCTGAGGTACTGAGGTAAAGATTTCTGTATCTCTTTTTTGAGGGGATACAATTCAATTCCTAACACTCACCCAATCACAAGTAATACTGAGATATTACATGTAAAACTTGAACTAGAGAGAATAAAACCAAGTACATATACCATGTGGTAGGTTACTTCCTAAAAACAAGGTAAGAATCAGGGATACACCCCACCTCCCTGTGGAACGGTGAGGATTAATGCAAGATGCCAAAAACATTTATTTAAATACAACTTTAGACATAAACATTATCCATTAATATCCTTATTTCTATTTGAAATTGTATTTACTTCATTAATTTTATGTCCTTCTAACCCACAAAATGACTGCATGTTGGTTATCTGGTGTTGCTGCACTTCCAGTTTTTAGCATAAAACATATACTCAATAAATATTTGTTAGTTATTAGATGAATATGTTTGTCTCAATGAGGAGGTACTGACTGCTTTAAAAAATATTTTACATATGTTAGTATTTTTTTATAGTTTCTTTTCACTGAAGACATAACACGGTTAAATTACGGACTTCTGCATTGGGAAAGATGTTTGCAAAATATTAAGCCATTAAGCCCTCCAATATGACATATCATTTGACACTTATTACTCAAATTTTAACAAAGTCCATCCATGCAATTGTGGCTTCGTTATAAATGTAGTCTCAAATAAGAGTATTTCAGGATACTCTTTGGGTTCCCAAAGTAATCACAACTATCAAATGCAAGCACAAATTTGCTACTATCACAATTTTTAGCAAGATGGTGTCAAAGTGTTCAGGTAATGGCATCAGTTTTGAAGTTACAACGTGTGTATCTATTATGTACTAGTTTTATAAAGTTAAAGAAACCATTCAAATCTTACTAATGTTGTGTTTATAAAAACAGTGATGGCAAGGGGCGCCTGGGTGGCTCAGTCGGTTGAGCGTCCGACTTCAGCTCAGGTCATGATCTCACGGTATGTGAGTTCAAGCCCCAAGTCAGGCTCTGTGCTGACTGCTCAGAGCCTGGAGCCTGTTTCGGATTCTGTGTCTCCCTCTCTCTCTGACCCTCCCCCATTCATGCTCTGTCTCTCTCTGTCTCAAAAATAAATAAACGTTAAAAAAAATTAAAAAAAAAAAACAGTGATGGCAAGAGTAATAGACACATCACAGTTTTGCTAGGGGGATCAAATAATATAACTTACACAAAAGAATTTCTTTGGCACTATACAAGTAGCAGTTACTATGTATTTTATCAGAGCTCTTTGTGAGGGTTGTTGAAATTCATGCATTTTTAGAAAATCTATAATCTTGACAATTAATATTTCTGGGAACTGGACTTTGTAAAATATATCTCATTAATGGAAATATATAATACTTTTGCCACAAAGAGGTAAAAAATATTTTTTGGTAAAATGTTAGGCTCTAACCTCAAAACATTCAATATCCTAAATAACTCAAAACATAAAATATCCTAAATACAAAAAAAAAATTACAAAAGATTTCCCATTATTTTGGGAAAGATCTTAAGAGAAACCTAAAGTCATTCACCTTGATCTATCACACAAAATAACTCACATGAATTCTAAAATTTTATACATATGCAGAATTAGAAGTTTTTGACCCCAAATTACAAAATTTCTACTAGAGTATATTTAAATTATGCAATTTTATTTATCTCATAAAAATGACTGAGTGTAGGTAGTCCAGAGTTGTTACAATGGTCCAACAGAATATCTTTCTGTTCTACCGTAGGCTTTCAATCTCACTCTTGCAAACACGTTAAAATCTAATGCTGCAGGTCTAGACACAAAGAGGAAGAAAAAAGGACAAATATAAAAAGGCAAAGAGGTAAAAGGACATCCTTTTTAATGAATCTTTGCATTTTTATGAGAAAGGAACATATACCCATGAATTTTGAAATGTTATTTTATTTTTATTTTTATTTTTTTTTAATTTTTTTTTCAACGTTTATTTATTTTTGGGACAGAGAGAGACAGAGCATGAACGGGGGAGGGGCAGAGACAGAGGGAGACACAGAATCGGAAACAGGCTCCAGGCTCTGAGCCATCAGCCCAGAGCCTGACGTGGGGCTCGAACTCCCGGACCGTGAGATCGTGACCTGGCTGAAGTCGGACGCTTAACCGACTGCGCCACCCAGGCGCCCCTGAAATGTTATTTTAAATTAGAAATAGTGTCACATATGCACTCCATGCACACGTGTGGCAAAGGATTTTGGGTCACTTTTGTCTAGAAGCAGTTAAAGGAAAGTATTAGGGAGAGAGATTGGGTCAACCATCACAGAGTGTCAGCAACATGTTAAAAATTAATGGTCCACCATAGAATTGTGTTCTCAAAGCAGTTACATTTCTGTTAGAATACCAATTTTGCCAAATAAAAGTAAAATTAAATCTTGACTTCAAGACTTAAAGAGTAAAGTCACATATACCAAAGACAGCAAGATATTTTGAATTAGCCAAAGATAAAAAGTATATCATTTTGAAAAGATCATCCATTATTCAACACCTCACTTCTCGGTAACTTCTCAATAGCAACAACAGAAACCTGAAGATGGGGGGAAACATCCTCAAAGTAGTGACAAAAACATAGTGTGTCCTATAAATTAGACACAATGAGAAACTATGTCAAGAATCAGAGTAATATAAGAAATCTTTCAGGGGAGCCTGGGTGGCGCAGTCGGTTAAGCGTCCGACTTCAGCCAGGTCATGATCTCGCGGTCCGTGAGTTCGAGCCCCGCGTCGGGCTCTGGGCTGATGGCTCAGAGCCTGGAGCCTGTTTCCGATTCTGTGTCTCCCTCTCTCTCTGCCCCTCTCCTGTTCATGCTCTGTCTCTCTCTGTCCCAAAAATAAAAATTAAAAAAAAAAAGAAAAAGAAATCTTTCAGAAAAACAAAGCAGAATTTATAACTAATAAATCCTCTCTAAGAAAATGCTAGGAGGGAAGAAAAACTATCCCAGATGAAGTTCAGTGGTACTGAAGAGGAAATGATGAAAGCAGTACATATGAGAAAATAGTGGAGGGGAAGGAATAAAATGGAAAAAAAAATTCTATTAAAAAAAATAATAAAAGAGAGAGCAAAGAGTAGGATAAACGTAACCAAACAAGGCCTTAAAATTAATCCAAGTATACCAGTAGTACTGATAAGTAGAAATGATGTGTATGCTCCAAAGAAAATGTTACACCGGATGAAATATCAAATCTAGCTTGATGCTGTGTATAAGAAATGAAATGGAAATGCAAAGAAACAGCAGTGAAAGTGAAAGAATGGGAAAATTTAAAGTAAATTATAATTGAAAGAATGCTAGAATCGTTACACTAATTTCAGAAAAAAAATGTTATAAAACATTACAAGAGATAAAGAATGTAGTTCCCTAATGATAATGGCTTACTTCATAAGATGTAGGAATTCCTATGATGTACATTCTCAGTAGCAAATGTTACACACACAAACACACACCCCCTACAACTATGAGAGAGAAAGAAAGGGAAAGAGAAAGAGAGAGAGAGAGAAAGAGAGAGGCAGAAGCTGTGATGTCTTTTATGACTTAGCCTCAGCATTATTTCTGCCACATACTACTGATCATCAAAGAAGGTACAAAGACTCCTCAGAATGAAGATTGAACATAGACCCACCTTTGATAGAGGAATGTTAATATTCTATGATTAAGTTCATGTGGTGTATATTGGGGTGTTTGGCTGGTTGATAGCAATAAATAAAATAAAAAAGCTAGTAAAACTACATATGTTTAGATGTTAAGTAAAACTTTCAAATATATCTTTCTGGCTTAAAGAAGTAATCATTTGATGTAAGAAAATTTATAGACTTGATTGATAATAAAATATTACCTCATGGTATAACCACTGTAATAACTACAGACCTATTCTCCTTAGACATACCTCTTTTCATATCACTTTCAAAATCTTTATGGTCCCCATGCTTAGAAAGAGTAAAATACTTATTTCTCATCAAAATCAAGAGTCATAATTTTGACCTCAACTTTTTTAAAATAAGGTTTCTCTTCTAATCCTCTGTTCTCTATGTATCTTATTTTTACAGACTTTACAGAGATTCACAAACACAAGCCATACTTTCTTGTCTTTTTATTATTAATCACACATTTCTCTGTATGGAATATTACTCTCCACCATTAGCATCTACTAAATTCTACCAAACTTATAAGATCTATTTCAAATTTTATCTCCTCAATGAAATGCTCTCTGGTTCCTCCAACTCCAGGTAAAATTAGTCTTCCTGTTTCTGTTACATGCCCAAGATTACATATTTTGAAAAACCTGCAATAGCATGTATCCCTTGTTATTTCGTTTTACTGTGTTTGTCTTTGACGTCAATGTTTCAAGATCGGAGAATATGTGTTATACAACTGATATTTTCTATAACATACAGCATCTATTGGAAGTTCAGTAACTTTGAATATGTAATGTATGTATGGCAGGATCAATTAATCTCTGTTAAATTTATTTCACCTTTATATCCAGTATGTACTTTCAACACTTAGAAATAAAATCAGTCTTTTTCACAAGGTACAATTCTAACTTCCCCACATCAGAGTATACGGAGATTTCTTTAGTTTGAAGTTTTTATTATTCTCCCCTTCCTCCTTTTTCCTCCATTATAAAATAACTTGAAAATTGGCATTTTCACTTTTTTGTCCTTTCATCGGTCACAAAAAATCTGGTGTAACACCATGAGAGGAATGAACAGCATACTCTAAATATGTTTAACCTGATTACTAGAGAAGAGAAATATCCAGTCAATCCTTTAGGGGAAATGGCTGTTTTTGATGTCTGAAACATATAAGAATAGTAAAACTGAAAGTCATCAGCTTGACCAGCTTAATTTGTAACTGACATCTAAATGACCCACACTCGCACACCTTTTCAAACTCTTTACCTGTTACTGCTAGATTACTCCAAAGGTATGTAAAACTACACAGAATAAGTGACAAAGATTGTTCAACAATGCAAAAATTCCAGTTCTATTTTTTTGTAAAATGTCCTTTAATGTTCAAAAGCTCTATTTAATCTACACAGCTCTCACAGTGTTTTTGCTCTTTGCCCAGTTTGGTCTTTCTTTCTCAGCAGACAGAAAAAAAAATGTGCATTGTCTAGTAGGGGGTGTTAATTTCAGAAGTTTTCAGTAGATTTACCACAGTAACTGGAAGAAGGAAACTCACTCGTGTTTTACAGTCCTGGTCTAATCCCAGAGCTGTGTGATGGGAAGCATCAGAGGGGAGTAGACTGGGCTGATGGACTTCAGCACCAATATCTTTCCATACAAATGCAGAGAACAATTATTCCCTCAGGTTATAAACTTTTTTTTTTTTATTTTCACCTTCACTGATTCACCATTAGTTGCACAAATCAAAAGCAGAATATTTGCTGCCTCTGGTTTTGAAGCTATGCATCCTGTTTTGAAAAGTTATTTTCTAGAGAACTATCTTTAAGAAGGTGCAAAAAATTTAGCTTAATACTCCATACTGGCAATGAGCCACACTTAGTGCATTTATGTTTTCTCAGCTGAATGTGATAGATTCCATTATTATTATTATTATTATTCATTCACAAGGTAAAATAGATTGCATAAATAATAGCCACACATATATTTTTAATAACAATTATTTAGTAACTATTAAATGGGACATAGGGAAGAAATGGTGGCTGTGTCTGCAACTTAGATGACAGAAATCTTCCATATTTCTTCGGACTATACCTTTTGCTCGAAGCAACTATAAGTTTGTCAATAAGTATGCAAACGTAAATTGTGTATGTAAGTTGAAATGCAAAGGCTAACCTAAAACGTGTTTTACCAACTCCCCATTCTAAGCAACTTATACATATTATTTCTTTAATAGAAACATTAGAATGTAGAGGTTATCACCAACCAATTCACCATCATCATTTACAGACAAGGAAGTGAAACTACAGAATTGTTAAATAATTTGCGCCAAATACATGTCATCAGTGGTAGTACCTGAGTTATACACTCAGTCTGTCTCCAGAATTTGTACTCTTTGACCACTACACTCTCACTGAGTCCTTGTCTCTCCTTCCCATGTTGCCATTTAGCTATGTAGTTAGGTGAACCCTTTTCTATCCCGAGTGATGCCTCCATATGAAAAATCATAAAGTGATCAGTTTTACTGGCTTATAGACAGGAATTCTATAACTTGACTACATGGAGCAAAAAACCTGTTAGAGTAGGAATCTATTGTATCTTTAAATGTATATACTTTTGTAAATATTGAAATTTTAGGGGCGCCTGATGGCTCAGTCAGAGTAAGCATCTGACTCTCGATATCAGCTCCAGTCATGATCTCAGGGTTCATGAGATCTAGCCCTGTGTCAGGCTCTGGTAGCATGAGCCTAGTTGGGATTCTCCCTCCCTCCCACTTTCTTTGCCCCTCCCCCCATCCCGTCCCTCTCTTTCTCTCAAATAAACTTTAAAAAAAATATTGAAATTTTACAGGCTGAAATATAAGAGAAAACCAATTTATTTATTTTCCAGTCATAAAAATAAAAAACAAAAGTTTTGTGGTAGATAGTAATGTGCATACCTTAATATATGAATCTGATATTGGATCTATTTTTCCTTTATCTACTTGGAAAGGAGATTCTGCTATTATTCACAATTACCATAAGATATATTCATATATATTTTTATGTTATATCTTTGTTTGACAATGTTTACATTGAAATACATTTCCTTCCATAGGTTCTTAACTAATAATACACTATCAGGTGGGGTAAGGAGTAGAAATGATAAGCTCAACAATTAGGGTCCATCTCCGCTGATTGCCTTTATTTTAACTGTTGTTAGGAAGAACTTAGGAAATTACTGTGCAAGAGGAGGCTCGCCTCTTGGTTGCCCGGAAACAGTCATTTGTGATTATTTCAAGGCATTGCCACCTGGAGTAGAAAACGCTTCTCTATGCCAAGGTGCCAGATTAGACAGATCATATCGCTTCAAGTCCAAACATCTGCTGAGACAAGGTTGAGTATGCTGTGAAGTCCTATTGGCTACATTTTTTAGAACATGTGTTTCAAAATTTCATGTGCCAATTAGTCCATAAAATATTTATTGAGCTCTAATATATTCAGAACTTTGCAATAGTCACTGTGGGCAAACAAAAGGTAGTAGATAGTTTAAAATCTACTTCTCTAAAGATTTATTTATAATCTGAAGCTAGAAATAGTTTCAAACGTAAAACAGATGTGACCTTGTCCCTGAGGAACTTACAGGATAGGCACTTCTGAATCAGACTCAAAGACATCCTGCCCAATGTAGTTTTTCCTTCTGCAGTATATCATCATCTAAACCCTGGTTGAATAAAACCAATAAGATCTATATCCTTCTGTCTATCTAAGATGAAACCATCTTATTTTGGGGGAGAGCTCTAACCATTAAGAAGTCTTTACACCATTTGTCCCTTGGTGGACAAATGGCCTTGGTCTACCCATAGCAAAAAAAGAAGAGAGAACATCTTTGCAAACATGTGAAGATCACCCCTTCCTAAAAATATGTCACTTCTCTATTCTCTAAGTCCAGCTCTCTAATTCCATCATGCAATCTTCTGAGGTAACTTTTCAACGTTTATTTATTTTTGGGACAGAGAGAGACAGAGCATGAACGGGGGAGGGGCAGAGAGAGAGGGAGACACAGAATCGGAAACAGGCTCCAGGCTCTGAGCCATCAGCCCAGAGCCTGACGCGGGGCTCTAACTCACGGACCGCGAGATCGTGACCTGGTTGAAGTCGGACGCTTAACCGACTGCGCCACCCAGGCGCCCCCTGAGGTAATTTTTCAATACAGTATTATTTTCTTTTTATTTAACTCTCTTCAATCCTTGATCCAACATGTATTATGTCTATTTTCAAACAATTACCTCTCTGGCATTCTCATTTTTAGTGAGGCAAAATGCAAGATTCATGAATCAACTAAGCTCCACTTGGAGTTAATTTTTTTAAATTATTTTTTGTTTAGTTACCCTTGGGTGGGGGAGGGGCAGAGTGAGAAGGAGACACAGAATCCAAAGCAGGCTACAGGCTCTGAGCTGTCAGCACAGAACCCAACAGGGAGTTCAAACCCATGAACCATGAGATCGTGACCTGATCTGAAGTTGGACTCCTAACTGACTGAGTCACCCAGGTGCCCCTTGGAGGGATTTTCCATGAGATACATTTTCTGGATGAGGATAATTTATACAAAAAACCTGGAGGTACACACAAAGGTTTTGCTCCATTCTCACAAAGGACAATGAGAGCCACTAAGGCTTAAAATACTTCAAAATCAAATAACCCTTAACATAAACGAGAGGGATGGAGTAGAGTTGAGCTTGAAAGAAAAGCAGAACATGATGATCAAGTTTTTGATGGTTTTGGCAGTAGCACTTGCAGCTTGAGGTGCTGTTTTATAGGAGCGACAGAGGCTAGCAGGTGCTGGGTGGGATGTGGTGAAGTTATAACGAAAATAATTCAGCTAATGTAATTCAGGCTACCTCTTGCACCTTCTCTCGCACTAGACCAGAGTGAGGTAGGACAGGATAACCACTGCAATGCTAACTATAGTAACAGTCTCAAAGAATTAGACGGTTTGCCTAACTAGAGTAAGAGATTGTACTTATTTATTTCAAGTTAGAGGAACAAATAACTCCATGTGTCCTGACAAGTCATTGTCCCAAAGACTAATTGCTTTCTGATGCAGTTTGCCATTGCTCTGTGCAGACATTGTATGCCAAGAGAGAATATATATATATATATGTATATGTATGTATGTATATATATATATATATATATATATATATATATATGTGTGTGTGTGTGTGTAGCTTAGACCTGTAACTTCCATTTTTCTCTGATGAAATGTTTAACATCTATTAATATAATTTTTACAGACCTATAAATTCAACACATTTTCAAAAGATTTCATTTTACTTTATTGAATCCCACAGCTTTTTCCTTTAATATTTAAATGTTATCTTTTAAGTTCTAAGTTTCCAAAATACCATTTCTACAAATCACCACTTCATCAGGAAGTCCTAATTTCAAACAATCATTTTGGTAAATTTTGTCATATGGTTTTACACTTTTCAAAACAATGTTTTATCATCATAAAAATTCATGGAATTTCTTATAGTTTCATTCTATAGACAAAAACTCAGGATATAGAAAACAAAGAATATAGTGTTTTGATCTGAATCCAAACCTGGAAGTCTAATACTATTCTTTTTATTCTCTCTGAATAGGTTTTCTTCTTGACAAAAGAGACTGACAAGTCTGTTTAATCTTTCATATTGGCCACAGTGATAACTTCCTATTAAATATTTCATACTGTTGTACTGATAAAGAACACAAGACATTATGCAAAACTTGGCACAAACATGATTCAGGAGAGCATCTGCTGAAAAATAGAACACTTGAGAGCCTGGAACCCAGCGCACAGCAGTGCTCCCTAAAAGACAAGCCAGACAACTCATGTATTCGGTGACGTTACTGTGGCTTCTCTAATGACATTCTGCTCTTATCCTTACAGTAAACCTCTGTGTCCCAGCTTCTGGGCAACGTTAAAGTGATAGGACAAATCTCCCACAAATCTGTCCTAAGGATATCACCTCATCTATAGCTGTTTAATAAATAAAGTACCTCTTAGTCTGAGATCATCAAATTAAAGTTAGCTTTTAAATGTTTATCGAGCACACTCATTAACAGCTCTAACACATCATATTTATATTGCCGTGGACAGAACTTCACGGGGAAAAAATGATATTGCTGTAAAAATGATTTTCACCAAAACTAGAGTTTTTGAAATAAGTTAGATATCGATAAGAGCATCACTTCTACCGAGAGTCCCAACCACTGTTTGATGATGAGTCTTCATCATTTGGAAAGAGCAAAGGTTAATGATTCGAGTATTTGTTTTAAAAGTTAAAAATTAGGGGCGCCTGGGTGCCTCAGTTGGTTAAGTGTCGGACTTCAGCTCAGGTCGTGATCTCCTGGTCCGTGAGTTCGAGCCCCGCGTCGGGCTCTGTGCTCACAGCTCAGAACCTGGAGCCTGCTTCAGATTCCGTGTCTCCCTCTCTCTCTGACCCTCCCCCCACTCATGCTCTGTCTCTCTCAGTCTCAAAGATAAATAAACGTCAAAAAAAATAAATAAATACACCTTAAAAATTATATTTTGAATCTCCCTTAGTGAACTGTGATTATTGTCTTCTGATAATTCATACCTAGACCCTTTCACTGGTTCTCTTTTCTGAAGAAAAAAAAATATATAAGAGATCATTCACTACAATTAAGGGGAGTTCACCCTTCTGGAGCACTACCCTTCTATCTACAAAGACATGGTAATAAATATACATTTTTCCTTGGAGATACTGGGATAGGGAGGGTAAAAATATTTATTCTGGTCAGCCTTTCTAATGAAATTACAAAGTCTTATAATAAAAACTACAAAAAAATCGAACACAGGAATATGGTAGAAAAAAATACATTAAAAATGGAAAAAGAAATCCATTACCAGAATTGGAAAATAAAAAAAAATGGTGTATTAAAATTTAAAATAAAGAATGTGGATGGAATCAATTCGATTCTTCTTTTTTTTTTAAATTTTTTTTTCAACGTTTTTTATTTATTTTTGGGACAGAGAGAGACAGAGCATGAACGGGCGAGGGGCAGAGAGAGAGGGAGACACAGAATCGGAAACAGGCTCCAGGCTCTGAGCCATCAGCCCAGAGCCCGACGCGGGGCTCGAACTCCCGGACCGCGAGATCGTGACCTGGCTGAAGTCGGACGCTTAACCGACTGCGCCACCCAGGCGCCCCAATTCGATTCTTCTTAAAGTTGAAATAGATTTACAGAGGAAATGTCCACAAAAGAAGACTATTCTTACTCACAGATATGTTCAAAATTATGGGTAAGAAAAAGCTTCAAACCTGCAAAGATCCATTTACATGCAGATCACACACACACACACACACACACACACACACACACACACACACGTTAAAGGTGCAATTTGGCTAATTTCTTAAAAAATAATGATCATTTAATAAGGGAGTATGTTTTTTTATATTCAATAAACCTTAGACTTTAGGGCATTGAATACATTGTCACCTTCTGCAATGAATCCAAAATTACCTCACAGAGCATGTGCTGTGCAATCAGAGTCAGATTCAAATTCAACTTCTGCCTCTTACTAAGAACACAATTTCACCTATTGGAAATTCAACTGTTTCACCTGCAAAACGAGGAAAAATATATAGAGAGAGAATAATATACTTGACAGACTTCATTTTCTCCAAAGTGTACTATTTGGTGCAGAAGTAGGTGGCTATAAATGATAATAATTAAGTGACCATGAACTTTACAGTATTTTACATATTTTAACATGTTCTTCTGGCTATCAGCTTAGTCTCATATATATATACATATATATATATATATATACAATGTGTATATCATATAATTCTATCATTTATATATACATATGTATATATATATAAATGATAGAATTATATGATATACACATTCAGCATTATTTCTGTGCATTTTTACTTAAATATGTACAAATGCAATATGTTTTTCCACAATAAGCAAAAGTTGAAATTATCATTCATGGTAATAGTATTTAAGCAGAATTTAAAAACTTATTAACTCCTATTATTAACAGACTTTCACAAAATGCCTTTCCCAGCCTAAATTTCTTTGAATGGGTAAAATTGTATTTAATAATAAGAAAAGATATATACAATATGATCAGTGTTTTTCCTCTACTGAATAGGTGAATGAAATTAGAAACCTCAAGACTGACTAAACCTCAAGACTGACTAAACCAACTAAACTCAGTGTTAGTCTTTCATGAATATTGGGCTGAGTAAAGCTTGTCTTTAGTAATCTTAGAATTTAAAGAAGCCTGTATACATAAATTTATTCATCAATAGATCTCTATTTCAATGCATCTTGAATTTATTATACATTTTAATAAAGGTTATCAATTCAACCATCCAAATTGTAGCTTAACTCCAAAACTGTGGTTAATTTTATCTATAAATAGGTAAAGAGGACTAAGGTTTCATTATGTAAAGGACTAATTATGTTGTTTAAATTGAGTACTCAGTGAAGTTATTATGAATCCAGAGGCTAACAAAGGAATTAATGAGGCTCCTGCCTATAGTACTCTGTTCTAGGAATTGGTTTGTGTAAATAATCAAGGATAAGTTCACAGACTAAGAAATGGCTATGGTCAAAAAATGAGAATGGAAAAGGAAAAGGATAACAGAATTGCATGCTGATGATGCTGAAGGACCATGAGGCCTGGCCTAGTAGACGTGAAAGATAAATGGAGACAGATAAATGGGCCCACTGATCTTCTAAATGGGACCAGGGAATGGGAAAATATTTTAGTTGTTTCTGGCTCAGGCAGTAGAACTAGAGCTAAACTACATCGAAGAGGAGCAAAAAACAGAGGTCTCAGAAACAAAGCAAAAGGAATTTCGAGGGAAAAAATCCATACAGAAAAAAGTATGAGCCTTCATCTTAAAATTACAGTCAGGCAGTCAGTAGGAAATATTTTGGAACCACTGTCTAAAGCCTAGGATAGCTATATTTCATCAATGCATAGTTCAGTTTGAAGAGAATGGGGTGAGGAAGACTGTTTAGGGGAGCATAGGTTAATTCAAGCATTAGCACAACCATGAAATAGTTACAGGTAATTGTCTATGAAGTAAAGATGTCTGTGCCATGCGATACTGTGAAACTATATTACAAGGGAATTCTCAGTGAGACTCATTGCAAAGTTCTAGATGGGAAAACCATATACAGCTGAAGTTCGAGGAAATGGAAGTATTGGGCTCATCAAACGTTACATTCTAGGTGACTGTACCCAACACTGGGTGAGCTAGAATGACAATTGCTTGTCTGCAGACAAAAAAGAATTGGCTCTATAGCACTCCCTATGAGGCACCCTATAAGACAGTATCGGAACCAGATGGTGGAAAGTAAAATATCTTGTCCAAAAAGCAAAGAGAATGGGAAAAAATGAAAAAATGTTAGCTCTCTGAAATTTCGAATAGTGGTAGCCCAGGACAACACCATGACAGGAAAGGAGTTAACACCCACCCAAAGAAGCTTACTTTTTTTTTTTTAAACTTGCCTAAACTTGTCTGAAAAGAGTAATGGCAAAAAAAGAAAAAGAAAAAAAAAGAAACAACCCACTAAAGAAAAACAGAGCAAAAAAAAATTCTGCTGTCATTAAAGAAATACAAGTACCTCAAGGGTTGGGACATTCAGATTTCTGGAAAGGGAAGAATGGGGTGGTGGGGAAGCCCATACTGTGGAGGTGCCGTGGAAATACCAGGCTTTGTAGGCATCATAGCAGCTTCACCAGTCAGAAAACTGCTAGCAATGAATCTCCAACTGAGATAAATTTAGGACCAAAAATAGCAAGTCATCCTTCCACTGGATGGAGAGTTTTAATTTTTTTTTATTTTAATGTTTATTTATTTTTTGAGAGACAGACAGACAGACAGACAGAGTATGAGCAGGGGAGGGGCAGAGAGAGAGAGGGAGACACAGAATTGGAAGCAGGCTCCAGGCTCTGAGCTGTCAGCACAGAGCCCCATGTGGGGCACGAACCCACAAGCTGTGAGATCATGACCTGAGCCGAAGTCAGATGTTTAACTGACTGAGACCCAGGTGTCCCTAGATGGAGAATTTTAACGCAAAAAGATACAGTCCCTGTCTTTGTGGTGCAGTGCTAACATACCAGAAGATTTTACTGAAAACTGGAAAATTCATAAATAATTAGCAAAGGGGGGGCAGAGGGAAATGTGAATGAATACATTTCATTTGAGGGGTACCTGCTCTAATTGAAGGTGGTTGTTATCAGAAACTCATGTTTTTATCATCATTTAGGAAGAAAATGAACACACACACAAATATCAAAAGTAAGATGGATACTAAAGGAAGAAAGCCTCCAGAAAGCACTATGCCTGCAACACCAGAATAATTATCTACTTATGTGTTTATTCAGTTTTACTCTTTCTGGAAGACCCATCCCTGCCCTTTCTGAGAAGGCAGTATGATGAGAGGATGCACCTTTCTTTCACTGCTTCCGCTTCAATATGGTACGTGGGGTATCATCCTAAACTCTTATTCAGAGATTTCTCCCAATTCAGGTTAAGTGTATAGGTTGTAGACTCTGGAAAACTATTTCAGACTGATTGGCATCCTGGTGAGATTGACAGCATTGACTTAGTTGAGGAATATTTGCTGATGTCTTTTAACTACTTATTCATTCAGTATATGAGCACTGAGTGGCTCCTTTTTGCCAGCTCTGCCAGGGCATTCATGATTCAACTGTGAGCAAGACAGTATTCAACTTCATAAAACACACATTGGAGTCCGTGAGATAATATTTTTTTCCTTTTTTGTGAGCAGTTGAGAAAGGACACGGACAAAATCTTTGTAGGAGAGGACCTGGTCACCAAATTGAGACGATAGGCTACTAGCTAAATCAGCCATATAAATATTGAAAGTGAAAAAAACTGGGTCATGGGCAGTATTAGAGTCAGTGACAGTAATCCAGATGCTAAAATCGTCGCGGAATGAGGGAGAGTTCTCCAAGTGTTAAGAGATGTCTGCAGCAAAGAGAGGTGATAGGTAGTAGAGTTTGATGACATGATATTCAGTCAATGCTTTTATAGTGAAGGAACGGAGATTAATCAAAATGCAGCATTGGAAAGCAAGGGGGTATCATATTCCAAGTTCAGGCCCAGTGTTTTTGAAGGATGGGGAGAGAAAACAACCATCTCTTGAAGAGCTGAAAGGGGTGCCTGGGTTGCTGAGTAGGTTGAGTGTTCAACTTTGGCTCAGTTCATAATCTGGTGGTTCATGAGTTGGAGCCCCTCATCAGTCTCCCTGCTGTCAGCGCTGAGCCCACTTCTTATCTTCTGTCTCCCTCTTTCTCTGCCCCTCCCCAGCTCACTCGCATCCTCTTTCTCTCTCTCAAAAATAAACATTAAAAAGAGAGAGAGAGAGAGAGAGAGAGAGGTAAGGCTAATCAATTGACATCTTACCAACCCCACATCCCAATTCAAGTGTCATTACTATATTTTATATTTAGAGATTCAGAAATAGTAGATTGTATAACTTAAAAACTGAATGTCTTTTTATTTCAAACCCATTGTGCTTTCCACTATATTATTGTACTTTTAGCAGTGACAAATGAATCAGTTACATAACTATATACGGCTTTAAGTGACTGTCACATTCTTCAGGGTTATCAGTGAATCATCTCAGAAGTATTGTAAATATGGAAGTAGAGAGACAACCTATTAGGTTTCTCACTATTGTGTATCTTGTCTTCCATTCCCATGAAAAGGCACATTGTTCTCAAGATATTTAAGTTTAACTGTTCTAGTGACCACTTTTCTGCAGGCCCGGTTACTCACATGAGATAAAATCTGATAATATAAATTACTTGAAAGACTTTTAGTTGTACCCCCGCCAGGATTCATTTCTCTTCATATGAAATAGCAAAGAAATTTATTTGCATCTTATTGATTAACAGCAGACTCTGGAACCAAACTGGATTCAAATCCCAGACTGAGCAAGAGTTAGTTGGATAATCGTGGGCAAATTACTTTACCTCTCTCTCAGTTTTTTAATGTAAAAAAAAAAAAGGAATAATGATATTATTTATCTCAGAGGATTATTGTGCGGATTGAATGCTGAATATCTGTAAAATGTTTAGAGGACCATTTTACGTACAAAAAAATAGTATGGAAGTACATGGGTTTGAACTATGTAGGTCCACTTACAGCAGCTTTTTGATAAATATGGTATAATATTATCAATATATTTTCCTTATGATTTTCTGAATAAAACTTTCTTTTCTCTAGCTCACTCTCTTGTAAGAATATAGTATGTAGTACATGTAACACACAAAATGTGAGATAATAGATTATGTTATCAGTAAGGGTTCCAGTCAATAGTAGGCTATATGAGTAGTTACATTTTAGGAGAGTCCAAATTATAAGGGGATTTTCAACTGTGTGGGGGTCAGTGCTCCTAATAGTTCAAATTCTTTAGATATCTACACATTGGATTTCTCTTACCAGTTTACACAAAGGACCTTTGCTATAATGATCATTCTGAACTTGGGTTTTCTTGAAATTCTATCATTTAACAAAAATCTACTTTGTTAAATTCTCTCCTTGTCCTCTGATCCTTTCTTTGGCTCCAAAATTGTCACTGGTCAGCGAACACATGTTGAATAAACAAATAGTTATTTTGCTTGTCTTATTAGCATTGTGGAGCCTACATTGAAAATAGCAATTAGCTTGATTCACAGTGTTACAATGAATCTAACTAAACCAATTTTCTCCATTACAATTATAGGTCCCAGAGTACACAGGACACTCCTCAGGCACTTACCATATTCTGAAGAGTAAACAGTATTCACTTTTTCTTTGCTGCTCTAGCAGTGATACACAATTATGAGTGAGAGAGAAAAACAAAGCCAAACAAAGCTACAGCAACACTTGTCTGGAATTGCCATTGTGTGATAAGCACAGAGGAATTGTCTTAGGTTGCAATATTTGCCACATTTACAATATATAATAAAATACTAAAGCTACATGCTTAAGTAGCAATACACTACTTAGTTTAATATAACTAGGATTATATTTAAAGCTATAATGCATACATCATATCTTTTCCTAGAAAATCCCACTGACATTCTAAAGAATTTTTGAAAATCTTTGAGAAAACATCAAGGGAAAGAGGAACTCTGAATACAAAATTACTAATGTTAAGTTCAGTAAGGGCTGCTGGTTTAGGAACTGCAGTTGGAGAAATCTATGAAACAGGTGTAAAAACCAAGAGCTAATTCAGCCATGTGGGGACTGATCTGGGGGATGTTCCTTAGACTTCGTGAGTTCAATGAAGATTATCTTTTTCAGTTTTGACTCAAAATGGACAATGATTGCCAAACCCCACTACCATCCAAAAATTCAGAGACAGAAGAGCCATTCAGCAACCATAACCCAAGTCAGAAAGAGACCAAGAAATGGCAAAAATTGAGCAGCAGAGAGAAGTTAGTGTCATATAAAGACTGTGGTCATTCAAGGGGCGCCTGGGTGGCTCAGTCGGTTAAGCCGCTGACTTTACCTCAGGTCACGATCTCGCGGTCCATGAGTTCGAGCCCCGTGTCGGACTCTGTGCTGACAGCTCAGAGCCTGGAGCCTGTTTCAGATTCTGTGTCTCCCTCTCTCTGACCCTCCCCCGTTCATGCTCTGTCTCTCTCTGTCTCAAAAATAAATAAACGTTAAAAAAATTTTAAAAAAAAAGACTGTGGTCATTCTGGAGAAACATCACTGGAAAACAAAACAAAACAAAACAAACACTTTTTGGAAATACCACTGATGAAGGGAGAATTTACAATGTGAACCTCAATCGGTTGTAAACTGACTGAACATTCCCCAAACTTGATGTAAAAGCCCAAAGACAAGGTGATCCTGATATGGCAATTTTGGGTACTCACTGAAAAAGAATGGAAATGGCTATGGGCATGATAATAAGGAATTTGATTTAAGGAATGTTTGTATATTTCAATTATTTATGCCATGGCTACCATCACAATTAAAAATGAGAGTTTATAAATACATGTATTTTTACAAGCACATCTGTTAATAATACAAATTCTTTATTTGTTTTAATGTTTATTTTTAGTGAGACAGAGCCCGAGTGGGGGAGGTGCAGAGAGAGGGGAAGTCAGAAAATCCCAAGGCTCCATGCTGTCAGCAAAGAGCAGACATGGGACTTGAACCCACAAACCGGGAGATCAGGACCTGAGCAGAAATCAAGAGTTGGACGCTTAACCGACTGAACCACTCAGGCCCCCCTCCAAATTCTTTGTTTTATAATTTTCTACAAACAATGCTTTTAAAGACTTCAACAACTCTAAAAGGAACTGACCTTTTTTCATTTCCAAATGAATACTAACTTTTGTTTTATTTTTCTATTTGTTAAAGAAACCATAAACCCTTTGCATTTAGTTTCTAATTACTTTGTTATTCAAAACATGTGTAGAAGTTAGCCATCATAGAATAGTTAATGAAAAGGGCCTTTATCAATGGAATTTTAATAGGAATTAATTAGCATTGCTATATACACTTTAGCTAGTTAGTAGCTTACTAGATATTTACTCTTTTATGCCTTTACTATGCCAAGGTCTACTCCTAGGGATATGGCTGAAGAAAAGAGATCCACAGAAAGAAGTAGAATTCATTTTATATACTCAATATGTGATTTTGTAAATCTTACAGTGCATACAAACCACTCTCATGGATGTATGCTTAGAATTTATTCAAAGATGCCAGTTACACATAATTCTAAACATTTTCCTGAGAATTCCTTTCATAACCAGAATTTTTTCTCTGTAAGTTGAACATCCTTCACTCATAAAATACATCATTTATTTTTATTATTTGCTGAAGTGGATTGAAATACTGATCTCTAGGGTACCTGAGTGGCCAGTTGGTTGAGTGCCAGACTCTTGATTTCTGCTCAGGTTGAGTGTCAGACTCTTGATTTCTGCTCGGGTTGAGTGTCAGACTTTGATTTTGACTCAGGTCAGGATCTCATAGTTTGTGAGATTGAGCTCCACATAGGACTCTGCTGACGGTACAGAGCCTGCTTGGGATTCCCTGTCTCTCTCTCTTTGCCCTTCCCCTGCACACACACTCCCCCCCCCCATCTCTCTCTCTCTCTCTCTCTCTCTCTCTCTCCTTTCTCTCTCAGAATACATAAACTTAAAAATAAAAAGAAATACTGATCTCAATTTTTATTCCTCATACCAGGTCATGTATTCATCATTGGAAAGGTATACTTCCCTACCCCTTGACTTTGGGCGTGGCCATATGACCTGGTACAATCAATAGGATGTTATTGGGCATGATATGAAGAGAGGCTGGAATTGAGATCATGTGGTAAAGCTTGACATATGAACTCTAGAAATTCTGTCTGTGTACCACAGAAGCAGAGAGAGAGTTACAAGGAATGGAGTACAGCCCCTCCCCACCCCACCCCCTCAAAGAAAACAAACAAACAAACAAACAACCAAAAACCTCAAGAAACTTTTGTTGAGCC
Organism: Lynx canadensis; assembly: GCF_007474595.2. Lineage (NCBI taxonomy): Eukaryota > Metazoa > Chordata > Mammalia > Carnivora > Felidae > Lynx > Lynx canadensis. The sequence continues at coordinate 151,845,876 of NC_044306.2, read as the reverse complement.
AAGTTTCCAGATAATGACTGCCTGAGTCAGTCACCAGCACAGCAGGCTAAGCTATGCAAATTCATTTTGAGCAAATTCATAATCTCTCAAGATCACTCACAACCTTACTTCCGGAGCAGTTTGAGTCTGCAACCACTCTGGTATTGCATACTCCTGCTTCTAACCGGAAGATCTTTTTTAAATGACAGTTTTACAGTGATTATAAAGATTAGAAACAGGGGCTCCTGGATGGCTCAGTTGGTTAAGTGTCTGACTTTGGCTCAGGTCATGATCTCATGGTTTGTGGGTTAGAGCCCTGTGTCAGGCTCTCTGCTGACAGCTTGGAGACTGGAGCCTGCTTTAGATTCTGTGCCTTCCTGTCTCTCTGCCCCTATCTCGCTCATACTCTGTCTCTAAAATAAATAAACATTAAAAAAAAATTTTTAAGATGTAGAAACAGAACTTCTACTCTATGTCTGCCGTTGTGAGTAGCCATGTGGAGTTTGTATTTGTGTTAAACAAAGAACACGAAAAGAGTAAATTTTAACAGGTAAATGTTTTTTGCTTTGTGAATGCAAATTTTAGTTTTAATATAAGGTGTATCGAATTTGAGTATTATCCAGTTTAATTTACACAATAGAATATTGATTATTACTGATTAACATATGCTTATCTTGTGGTTATTACTAAAAATTATTTTGTAATTTATAGAGAATCCTTTTGGGATGTCAAACCTGGTAGCTAAGTTTCTAAAGAAAGCCATCCCCCACATAGAGCTCCTTTAGCCTGGGCCCTAGAGCGAGGCACCTGTAGAACTGACCCAGCCTACCTGGAGCCAACCTGGACCAAACCACAGCCTGCAGCTGAAGGACAGTCAATTCACATACCAGTAAGTGTGAGAATAGAGGCTTATCTTTTATAAACCCTGAGTGTTGTTGCGGTGTGTAATTTAGGATTATTGTGGCATTTGTGTACCGAGTCAGGTACAGGCTTTTCAGACTTTTTATTTACTGCTCAAATTGTTTTATCCACCATTTCACTTTACACAATGTTTCCATCACAGAAAGGTCTCAGGGCTTATCTGCCGATTGACTGATAACTCAGCTTTAGACAGTTGGAATTTACAACCCCACTGAAGAGAAAAGGAGGCCACGTGAAAAGTTATAACAATGTACGATGCTATGCGATTGTACACGTGGTATGCACATGATGAACACTTAGGGTTAAAAGGAGGAAAGAAATAAGTGTTATCGGTGACTTCTGTAGGATAAAATACAGAGGAATCTGTGAAGTTTGCTGAAGAAACAAGTTTTAGACTCTATTTAAAGAATTATTAGCATGCTTAGAGAAGGAGGGAGGTCTGCAGAAAATGAGGTGTATACCTAGGGCATGACTGAGCACAGCATTCTCAGGGGTAAGTACCTAGTGGAGAGGTATCTTTGGGAACATGCTGTACTGAGGTTCAAGCTTTGCCTCTTACCCACTTAAGTCGTTGGAGCAAAATTAGTTAACATTTCCAGACCCTTTATTTCTCTTGTCTGTAAGTGAGCTAAATAATACTTCCTTTTGAGACTATTTTGAGGATCAAGTGATGTAGATTACAAACCGGCAGGCATATTGGATACATCAGAGACTATTAGTTCCCATTGTTCCGTTGATTTTTCCCTCATGTCCCCATATATCTATGTTTTGCTGCTCTGTTGTCTAATTTTCATTTCTAAGCTAAAAACATAGTTACATTTCTAATGTTCAGTTTAAGTTTGGGGAGTATGAAAGTAAGAGAAGTAGAGCCATGAACTGGGAGATGGGTAACAGAATGAGACTCTGGTATTTATTTATTTATTTATTTATTTATTTATTTATTTATTAAATATTACAGGGTAGCCAATAACCGTCATCTAAACAGTAATACCAAGAGAGCCAGTCTATGACTTTCTGTGTTTTCTCAGGTGTGAATGAATCAGGGTGGGTAATCACTGGTGAGAAATGGAAAAGCCCTTTGTGTTTCAAAGTGTTTCTTTTCAAGTAGCTCAGTAAGCTAGAATAGGAGGTGGCAACAGCAGTGGCACAGAGTTAACAGACACGCACATGCTCGTGCACCCTCATACTCACATACTGTATCTTATCACAGCATTTTCTGAGGTTTAAAGGACTGGTGCTGAGACATGTTCAAGGTTGCACTGAAAACAATTCTGTTGCACAGAACGTGTCCTTAGAGACAAACATACACTGAAGGATTTCTAGGTCAAGAAACGCTTTGAAAGAAGATGCTTTCTGCTTTCATAGTTTTATTTGCTATATTGTTGTTCTTGTTGTTTTGCATCTTTATAAAACATTATACTTATAAAGTCGTTTAAAAAAATAATTTTCGAAAGAGTAAAGTTCTTACTTAACCTGTGTCTGACAGAAGCATTCATTTTCTTTGGCCGACTCTCAATTTAGAATTTTTTTTTAATGAACATAATTCAAAATATAAAAGCACGTATACATGAATAATGTATTGGAGAAACATAAAAAAATACCTCATAAAATCCCTTTATTGAGATTATGCTTCACATTTTTTAGCTAGATGGTAGTAGAATGGGAGAAGCTCAGTTCTGAGCCCTAAGGGGGTTAAAAAGGCCATTAACGCCAATGGAGATAGAAAAGAAGACAGAGAACAGGATTTGGGGAGAGCACTAAGCTGTAGAATGTCCTCCCTCAGTTATAACAACCATCAGTGAACTCTAAGGTTATAAGGGAAATAGAATTTTAATTAAACTAGTCTTAGGAGCAAGAGGGCTCAGAGAAATTATTGGGTGGGACAGGGCAGCATACCAAAAGCAGATATCAAGAAACAGTCAAAGTTACACACAAAATTATTATATTTTCAGGATATGAAATAATATTCAATTTCTACTGAGCAGCTGGAATGAATTAGGCAAGGTGTAAGCATTTGGTTGGATGGGGGCATTCGAAGACTTTTTAGTCAAGATTTTTTTGTACTGGAAAGATTATGTGAAGTAATTTGGGGAGGGCCAAAGTTGATTGGGTTTTTGGTGGGGATCAAAGCTGTTCTCCCAACCTTCACATCAGAATCACCTCTGTGAAGCCAGTCACATAATCTAAGATTGAAGTCACAGTTTCAGTTCCAGCAAGGGTAGTTTTAAAGAGAAAAAACATTTAATGAACATAGTGAGGACTAGAAGAAGCCTAAAGCATAAGGCATACATACCACCAGGGCTCGCCTCAGGGACACTAGATCCTTCAGCAGTAGGAAAATTCCAAGCTGCGTATATTCAAAAGATGGGGGGAGAGGGGGCTTATAATCTACAATAGGGTGGTTTCTGTATTGGTCCAAATTGAGCATACAGGGGCACCTGGGTGGCTCAGTCAGTTAAGCAACCAACTCTTGGTTTTTGGCTCAGGTCACAATCTCGCGGTTTGTGGGATTGAGCCCTGTGTTGGGCTCTGAGCTGACAGCACAGAGCCTGTGTGGGATTCTCTCTATCTCTCCCTCTTTCTGCCCTTCCCCTGTGCCTGCACGTACATGCCCACTTTCTCTCTCTAAATAAACTTTAATTTTTTTTTAAATGATGTAAACAGATGAAAGGAGGAGCAAAGCTGTACAAAGGATATGTTGGAGAAACACCGAGTATAACTACTTCTATATGATTTGGGGTGCATCTGAAAAATTAAGATAAAAGTACAATAAAATTAAATCAAGATAAAACAATATAAGCAGAAATTAACATATTTGTTATATTTTACTTCTGTTAAATTTACTGAAGGAGAAAAACATTTTACCAATGTTAAAGTTTTTTTTTTTTTAATTTAGGCTTTGCTTATTTTATTTAAGAAATTTATACATAGACATTTAAATCTTGCCTCAAGGACTCCTCTATTATATAGATAAGGTACATCCTCATCTGGGGGGGCCTGGGTGGCTCAGTCAGTTAAGCATCCGACTTTTGATTTTGGCACAGGTCATGAATTCAAGGTTTGAGACTGAACCCCATGTCGGGTTCTGTTGGGGATTCTGTCACTCCCTTTCTCTCTGCCCCTTCCCTGCATGTATACATGCTCATGTGCTTGCTCCCTCTCAAAATAAATAAATACACTTAAAAAAAGATACATCCTCAACTGAACCCATTTGGTGCCCCTCAAAGTTCTCTCTGCATCTATTGGTGAGGTCAGAGACACATGACAACTCTCTAATGATGCGTCCTAGCTCTGCCTCCTACCCTATGCCCAAAATTCAATTTTTTTCTGTTTTAGTGTCTCTAATTTCTCCCTTACTGCTTTATTTCCATTTTTTTCTCCTCAGATGTGATTTTCCTTAGACTGTTTGCTAGGCTCTTGATTTGTGTGACATCATCTTTGGGTTTTTCTCAATGGCATGAAAACTGAAGACTTGTGAAACCCTGCCCCGATGCCAGACCCATTGTCTTCAACTCCCTGCGTCTCTATCCAGATCACTGGCCTCCAGGTACCCACTTATCCAGGAGGGCCATTTCAACACAAAAACTACTGTATTAGAAAGGTCATAATTTTTAAAGATACACATTGATTTCATTCTCTCTCAAGCATTCTAAAATCAATTGTTGAAATTACCATAAAAACTTTTTTAAGTCACTACCCAGGATGGAAAGCTTTTTAAAGGCAGAGAATGTTTTTTCACTAGCAATGGATACAAAGACCAACACATAGGTAGGAACACAGAGGCAGAGTTTAGCAAGTATATGACCAACTTGATATAACGAATGAATAGAACCAAATACCTTCCAGGGCATCTTAACAACATATATGAAACACTGAGATCAGAGTGAGTAGGGGTCACAGAAGTTTAGTGCCAGCAGTATATAAGCCATTAAACTTCTCCAGGGAAGGCTTGTGAAATCACACTCTGACTAATGAACTTTGACTACAGTTTATCCTGATTTTCTGATACAGACCTTTCTTTTGACAATCAACCTTCTCTGGTATCTGAAAATAACTGAAAACAGATACTAATCTATATCTTCTGATTTTACCAAAATTTTAGCTTTGCATTTCTCATAGAAGTTTCGCTTCTGAACCTTGGCACTCTGAAAACTGGTTTCTAATACTGTAGTGCTGAGTTTTCCAATCTGTTTCCCTCCCTGAAATTCTAACCATGGCATAAGCAACCTCAATTTATCACTGACATCATCATTTATTACAACCCTTCATCCTAACCACCCACTGCCTTTTAGTGTCCTTTCTTTTTACTTATTTATTTTGATGGCCTGCCTAGCTCCGAGTTTGCCTTGCATTCCCGATTTGCCTTTCAGCCAAGTGGCTAGTGCAGACTAAGGGGCTATCATCATCCATCACCATCAGCAGGCTGCACATTACTCACGGCATTTCAAATGGATGGTGCACTTCAGTTTTTTACATCCCCGATGCCTTTGGTCTCTCTGCCAATAATTCTTCCACTTTAATACTTAAGAGGCACCCAAAAGTTTGGATGTTTGCATATCTGCTTCACAAGGAAGCATGGTGCAGCAGAAGAAAATATCCTAACTTCACGTCTCTTCTTCCTCTTTTGGTGGATGAGTGCAGACATGTGCTAGAAATTCTCTGTCCTTTGGTGGTGAAGGACCACCCCTGTACGTACTGATGTTAATCTTCTTAGTATGGGAGATAGTATTTATACAAAGATACAAAGTGTTAATCTTTCAGGTGAAAGGAGGTTCCAAGTCTAGTTAACTACTTTGTTCATTTATATACTACAACCTTCAAAGAGCTGAAGTGCAAGTTATTCTCACAACATGATCGTATTTTGTACCTGGAATAGAGTTCAGATTGTGAAATAAGCATTAATTATGCTAAACATAGAGTGCGTTGTGTTCTATTTTTATTTTTGCCACAAAGACGTGAATCTGTGTTCACTGCTGCAGTCCCAGTTGACACAGATAAATTCAAAGAAAGGAAAGCACTAATTTCTGTATTTGATAACCTAGAATGCTTATAAACAAAAGTGTCTTAATCCTGAGAGGATGGGCATTAACTATTGGGAGATATAACTGTAATTGACAGAGATTACCATGTAATCTGTACTTCCTAATAGTTTCATAAGACTAAATATTAGGTCTCAATGAAAAAATTATTTGCAACTACATTTTTAGATTTCATTGTATATGTCCTCAATAAATAGGGTAATTGAATAATTTATTCTACAAACTCTTTATATAGTGGAGAGTGCCAAAATAGTAAAAATTGCATTTTTTCTACATATTTTTTCACTTGGTTGAATGATTCTGTTGGTGATCTATGAAATAGTTCTACTCAAAATCTAATTTCAAAACTAAAATTTCTTCTAACATTCATGTACATTAAAGGAAAAAAATTGAGACTTGAAATAATTGTTAGAACATGAAAAATAATTTAGACCACCATTTGCAATGACATGGATTGAGTTAGAGAGTAATATGCCAAATGAAAGAAGCTAATCAGAGAAAGACAAATACCACATGATTCCACCCATATGTGGAATTTAAGAAACAAAACAAGAGAACAAAGGGAAAAAAGAGAGAGAGGCAAATTAGAAAACAGACCTTTTTAAAAGTGTATTTATTTATTTTAGTAATCTCTACACCTAGTGTGGGGCTCATGACCCCGAGATCAAGAGTTGCATGCTCTTCCAACGGAGTCAGCCAGGTGCCCCCAGAAAACAGACTCTTTTTTTTTTAAATGTTTATATTTATTTTTGAGAGAGAGAGAAATAGAGCATGAGTGGGGAGGGGTAGAGAGAGAAAGGGAGACACAGAATCCGAAGCAGGCTCCAGGCTCTAAGCTGTCAGCACAGAGGGGCTTGAACCTGTGAACCACGAGGTTGTGAACCTGAGCTGAAGTCGGACGCTCAACCAACTAAGCCACCCAGGAGCCTCAACAGACTCTTAGTTATAGAGAACAAGCTGATGGTTACTGGAGGTGATGGGGATTAAGGAGACACTTGTGATGAGCATCTGGTATTCTATGGAAGTGTTGAATCACTATATTGTACACCTGAAACTAATAGTACACTGTAAACTAACTAGAATTTAAATAAACACTTCAAAAGATAATCTAGACCAAAAATAATCTAGTATATTCACATACTTTAATCAATTTCTCTGTCAGAGCTGTTTCCCCAATACTGTGTCAGTTTTAGAAAAATGTTTCTGAAAAATGCACCTTTTTTTTTGGATAAATGGATTTTTATGTCTTTCCCCTCCTCCCACCAAATCGTGTCTACTATTTTCTTCAAAGTTGCATTTAATGGGTAATGACAAGTGTACATCTTCAATTAGCACTTCTCTGTAGATCACGACATTGTTAATTGAAAAAAAATATATTGTTTAGCTAGGAGCTAAGATGTCTGATAAGCTCATAGCAATTTAACCTAAATGGAGAACTTTCCTAAAGTCTAATTTATTTCAAAGAAAAATATTTAAATATTCTATCTAAAATATTTGTGCAAGTATTGTATTCGATCTCTATTCCTTTGATAAATAATTTTACTGACAAGGGGACCTGAGTGCCCTGGGTGGCTCAGTCAGTTGAGCATCTGACTTTGGCTCAGGTCATGATCTCACAGCTCGTGAGTTTGAGCCCCGCGTCGGGCTCTGTGCTGACAGCTCAGAGCCAGGAGCCTGCTTCGGGTTCTGTGTCTCCCTGTCTCTGCCCCTCCCCTGCTCACATTCTGTCTCTCCCTGTTAAAAATAAACATTAAAAAATTGTTTTAAATAATAATTTTACTGACAGAAGTCTCCAAAACATTATCTTTATTTGGATGAAGCATTAAGTGTATTATAATTTAGGTGCTGCCAAATCATAGGTCTTTTTAGTTCATTACATTTTGGTTTAGTAAAAACTATTTAACTGTTCTTCTGCAAAAAGTGTGTTTTTATATTACTGGGTAGAGAAAGACTTTGTTTATATTGTAAGATGACTTCTTAATTTCACATATACTTATGCCAAGTGAAGTAATAACTGTTAATTATTGACCCCATTAGGAGATAAGAAACTTCACAAAGTTTTAAATGATACCAGTTTTACTGGTTCATCAGACGCCTGAAATAGAAATTTAGTCATTATCAGTACTTGTTTGATTTTTTTCTCCATTCAATTTAAGAACTCAAAATAAAAGTTCTGGAAATGTATTCCCCTTGCCTTTTTGTATCACCAAAGGAAACATTTCTGATGGTTATGTCCCAGAAACATAAGCCCACTAAAACTGAGATTTAATCATACGAATATAGAATGTTATCTCTTGTCTATCTATACTTTACCACAAACCAATAAGATCCCATTATAACAGCAGCACATTACAGCTGACAGATTTTGCAAGACAGAGATGCTCCCTGAGGAGGAGGTATTTAAGCTTAAATATTAAGCTATTTAAATAGCTACACAGCTATTCAAGAAGGTTATATCTATTTTTTAAAATTGAATCAATAATTGGTAACTTAAGAAAAAAAAAAATAAAGCATCAAGCCCAAATGGTTTCACTGGTGATTTCTACTAAACTTAAGAAGAAATGATACCATTCTCCATAGTCTTTTCTAGAAATAGAAGAAGAGGAAACACTTTCTAACTCTTCTATGAGGTTAGTATTATCCTAAACCCAAAATCAGATAAATATATTACAGAAAGGGATAACTATAGACCAGTATTCCTCATAAATATAGACACAAAAATACTAAACACAGTATTAGCAAAGCAACCCAACAATGTGTAAAAGGAATTTTATACCATACCAAGTGCCAACTGGGATTTAATCCTGGTTCAATATTCAGAAACCAATCAATGCAAAACAATTTTGCCAACAGGGCAAAGAATAAACAAATAAAAATGTGATCAGATCAACTGATAGATAAAAAGCATTTAATAAGACCTAACATTTATTATAAAAATTCACATTAGAAATTAAAGGATACTTTTTCAACTTGCTAAAGGACATTTGCAAAAAACTACAGCTAATATTATATGTATTAAGAGACTCACATTTTTTTTTTCTCCAAGACTGGGAACAAGGCGATGATGTCCTCTTTCACCACTCTTGTTCAACATCATATCAGAAGTCCTTTCTTACTGCAGCAAGATAAGAAAATAAATTTTCTACAAATTGGAAATGAAAAAATAATACTGCCTTTATTTGTAAATAACATGATTATCTATGTCACCCTTACAAATCTACAAAAGAACTTGCTAAACTAATAAGGATGTATAACATGTTTGTAGGATGGAAAGTTAATAGAGAAAAGTCAAAAAATATAGAAAAGCCATTTGATTTACTATATACCAGCAATAAACAACAAGAATTGGAAATTAAAAAAAAAAATAACATATATGAGCACCAAAAAAACTGAAGTACTTGGACATAAATCTGACAAAGTATCTATAGAATCTTTAGAAAATTATAAAACACTCACAAAAAATCAAAAAGTCAGATAAAAGTGGAGATATTCTTGTTTATGGATTGGAAAACTTGATATTGTTAAGATGTCAATTCTTCCCAACTTGATCAACAGATTTGATCAAAACCCCTACAAGCTATTTTATATCAACAAACTGATTCTAAAATTTATATGGAAGGAAAAACATCTAAAATAGCTAACACCATATTAAATAAGAATAAAGTTCATACCACCTGATTTCAAGACTTACTATTAAGTTAAAGTAATCGAGACTGCATGGTATTAGCAAGAGAACTAACATATACCAATGGAACAGAATAAAGCCAAAGGGAGACACACAAACACAGCCCACTTATTTTGACAAAAGGGCAAAAACAATTCAATGTAATAAAGATAATCTTTTCACCCAATGATGATGGAATAATTGTAGGTCTATAAAACAACAACAAAAATGAACCCAGAGATTTTATACTTTTTACAAAAATTAACTAAAAATAGATCATGGATATAAAGGCAAACTACAAAACCATAAAACTTTGAGAAGAAAATGTAAGAAGAAAATCAAAGTGATCTTGGGTTTGGTGATGACTTTTTAGATATGACACCAAAAACATGATCCATGAAAAAGAAGAATCAGTACGTTGGACTTTATCAAAATTAAATATTCTGTTCAGCCTAAGATACTGTGAGAGTATGAAAAGACAAGCCATAGATTGGGAGAATATATTTGCAAAACACATATCTAATAAAAGAATTATATTCAAAATATGCAAAGAACTCTTCAAATTCAACAATAAAAAAACAATCCAATTAAAAATGAGCTAATAATCTGAATAGACACATCAACACAAAGATACACAGATGGCAAATAAGCATATAAAAACCTGCTCAATAGCATTTATCTTTAAGGAAATGCAAATTAAAACAATGAGATACCACAACACACCTATTAGAATGACTAACATTCAGAAACTTGACAATTTCAATTGTTAGGATGCAGGGCAATAGAAAATCCTCATTCATTGCTGATGGGACTGCAAAAGTTATACACTTGGAAGACAGTTTGGCAGTTTCTTACGAAGTAAAACATTGTCTTACCATATGATCTAGCAATCACGTGCCCACTTATTTATCCAATTGGTTTTAAAATTTATGTCTATATGACAAATACATGTGAATGCTTATAGCAGCTTTATTCATAATCTCCAAAAAGTGAAAACAACCAAGATTTTCTTCAATAGATGAATGGAAAAATACACTGTTGTTCCTCCATGCAATGGAAGACTATTCGGTGATAAAAAGGAATTGAGCTATCAAGCCATACAAAGATGTGGATGCATCTTAAATGCATGCTAAGTGAAAGAAGCCAATTTGGAAAGGCTGCATGCTAACAAAGGCAAAACCATAGAGACAATAAACAGATGAGTGGTTGCCAGATAGTGGGGAGTGGGGAATGGGTTGAGCTGGTAAAGCACAGGGGATACTTTAGGAAAATGAAACTATTCTGTGATATTTTAATGGTGGATACATGACATGTGTTAAAACCCATAGCACTTTACAACAGAAAAATGAACCTAATGCATATAAATTTAAAAAGTCTTTTAGAAGGTCAGAGTATCCAATGATTGAATATAGATTGTGATGAAAGAACCTGTATCACAAATGTATGAAAGATCCTTACCAAAGGGATAAGGAGCAAAGGTGCTGAGCCAAGTAACTTTGGAAATGCATGGAGTCTGTAAAACTAAAAGCAAAAGGAGTTGAACATAAGAAATGTACTGTGGATGAAAAAGTATTTCCATGGAAGTGTGAGCTAATACTTCAAAAGCTACTATATTTGTATATTGGAATTTTTTATTTTTTAAATTTTTTTTAAATGTTTATTTATTTTTGAGACAGAGAGAGACAGAGCATGAACGGGGGAGGGTCAGAGAGAGGGAGACACAGAATCTGAAACAGGCTCCAGGCTCTGAGCTGTCAGCACAGAGCCCGACACGGGGCTCGAACTCATGGACCGCGAGATCATGACCTGAGCCGAAGTCGGCCGCTTAACCGACTGAGCCACCCAGGCGCCCCATATATTGGAATTAAAAATTAAGTAAATAGAGGTGAATGGTGGGAGCCAGATTTTGTACTGCTGAAGTAGAAAGTTAAAATCAAGAATAATGATGTATATGGTTATGCAATAGAATTGAACACAGCAGTATGAACTCATGTTTAGCTTAATGTAGATACAGATGGATACACATACACACATACATGATTTATAAATATTATAAATATTTTATACATATATGTAAATATAAGTTAGTATACACATATATGTTCTTGCTCTGTCCTCTGAGACTTGCTAGAAGCAATGATGCTGCAGAAGCAATAAACACACCTAACACCTAAATCTTGGTTTTTAATTACATTTTCCAACATAAGGAATCAAAGCTCTTTGGAGAAATGTCTGATTCTAATATTGAGCTAGGAAATATAAAGGCTGAGCCATGAGGATCTGTAGTGGCACAAAGTAAGGAAACAGTGAAAAACAGTAATGGTGGTGTGCCATAAAGAAAAAGGAGCTCCCAATAGCCAAAGATAGAAAAATTTGAGTAACTAAGCAAATAGTGTTGGATTACAATCCAACATATTGAGCAAATATGCAGGAGCCCATGTTGATATAAATAAGTGCTTAAATGCACAAATATAGGAGAACAGACAAGTATCGCATGCAGAAGACACTCTGTCCTCAAGGTGATAAAACATAACATTTCACTCCTTAAGTGACCTCCTTCCAAAGAAATCAATGTGGAAAGAGATAAGAGAAACTTTATAGTGCAAAAGCCTAACATAAGCTATCTCATAATCATGATTAACATTAATAGACAGAAGTCAATAATACTATAATAACTTTGTCTAGTGACAGATGGTAACTATACTTATCATGATGAGCACAGGTAATGTGTATAATTGTTGAATAACTGTGTTGTACATCTGAAAATAATACAACATTGTATGTCAACTACACTTCGATAAAAAAATTTAGAGAGAAGTCATGTTGATAGTAGGTACTCTTGATAGGATATTATTAAAATGGCATTGTATGGTCTTCCTGTCACAAACCTATACATCCAATCTACTCATGAGAAAAAAAAAGACATCAGGCAAATCCTAAGTAAGAAACATTCTACCCAATCTCAGTACTCCTGAAAAATTGCCAAAGACATCCCAAGAGAATGAGTCTGAGAAACTTTCACAACCAGGAGAAGACTAAGGAGACATGATAAGTAAGTGGATAATGGTATCACAAATGGAATCCTGGAATGGACAAAGGGCATTATTTAACAACCAAGGAAATCTGAAAGTATGGTTGTTAGTTAAAAAATAATGTGTCAATATCAGTTGATTACTTGTGACAAATGTCTCAAACTAATATAAGATGCTGCTGGTAGGGGAAGCTGGGTGTGGGGTATCTGCAAATTTTCTGTACCACCTTTACAACTTTTCTGTAAGCCTAAATCTACCCTAAAATAAATGTTTATTTTAAAAAGTAAAATAAAACAAAATAAAAAAAACACTCTGGGGTCACCAAACAAGGAAATGAACAGCAGCGAGATTTTCACCTTGCAAAAACTGGTAAAAGCATTCAGGCCATACATTCAAAGGCAAGACTACTTAACTTACATTTTTCCCACATATTTTACTCATGCCTAATATACTTGTTTAGGTTTCCAGTGACTCTGTCAAAAACTAGTCTGATATGGCCATGTGTCTTGCTGGTCTTGGCACATAGCGCAGCTGGCTTGTGCTTCAAATGGTTGACGGGGGCTGTCCTGTCTTATTACTAGCCAAGACTGGTCACATGAATCAGAATGCACTTATTTTTCAGGTGACCACCTGTACTGCTGATCTTAAAGGAGAGGTTTCGATTACCTTACCTATTGGACTCTTGGGAAGTGACAGGCTATTTTTGATCTTCTTTAATATTTATTCACGTGGTAAAAGCAAAAATTCTGTCCAGAGCATAGACATCACACACACTACTAGAGGAGATCTTGGTAGGAGCTGTAATGACAATCTACCATACCCATTCTGACTTCTATAATTATTATTAACAGTACTTCATTATATTAAAACAAACTCAAACAAAATGCTAACCTAGATGGGACACGAGGGCAGAGTCATAAATGAGGACTATCTGTAAAACGCCAGGATAGATGATTATTTAATTCAATAAATTTCCCCAGAATTAGTTGCAAGAGTTTTTGTTGCTCTAGTTTTGTTTACATATTAAGAGTTTAAAATTCAAGTGCTTTTCTTTGCCTTTATTCATAACTAAAATTGTCAAACCAAGATGGGGCAAGACTTTGACAAATGATTTCATACATCATCTTAATTTTACCAAAGACACACAAACTGAGGCAGTATAAGCAACTTGGAGAGATTCACCAAGATCAATCATGTTGGAGCTATAATTACAAACTAAATTTTCTGCCCCTGGGCTTGCTCTTCCACTATATTACCCTGATAGTTTATGCTGAAATTTTATCTCTCCTTATCTTAATACTGAGGTCTCTCTGGCACTTTGTTTCAGAGCAGCCAGAATGGCATTGATGAAACTAAAAGTGTTTATGTAATGATTTTTAAAACTTTTTTTTCCATAACATTTAAGGTATGCTCTTATAGAGCTAACAAACTGAATATGAAATCAAAGGTACTATTCAATCTGGTCAACATCCTTACTTATGAGAGGATTCCAGTGATTCAATCAACCTCTCTTTGGGGAGCAACTGCAATTTCTAAGCCACTGGGCTATGTACCGGAATGAGGGGATGGGAATGGGGCAGAACATAAATGCCTAATCAGCATGAAAGACTGACAAGGAGGTGTAATTCGAGGCATCATAAACCATGTAATGATACAGTGTAAGTTTACGGGAAAACCAACTGGAGTAATGTTAACTCTGATGTGGATATCAGGTAAAGAATCATGAAGAATGTGACATTTGAGCTTTAAAGTTGAAATAATGAATAACAGAGAAAAGGAAAGATCATAGATGCTAATGGTGATTGCAGAATGACAACTGTCCTTATTTGTCATTTGTTTCTTGAAGGGAATTTGTGAGGGTTGTTTTTTATTTAATGTTTGTTTATTTTTGAGACAGAGAAAGCACAAACAGGGGCAGGGTAGATAGAGAGAGAGGGGCACAGAGGATCTGAAGTGGGTTCTGCGCTGACAGCAGAGAGCCTGAGAGGGGCTCAAACTCACAAACCCTGAGATTACGACCTAAGATCATGACAAAGTCAGACATTTAACTGACTGAGCCACACAGGTGCCCCTGTGAGGGTTTTTATAGAAAAGTATATTGGGACCAGATGATACAGTTCCTTTAAGGTCATCTGGCAGGGGATATATATGTATTGAATGCCATTTAACTACTCTGTAACAAATATTACGTTGTTGCAGAAATACCATCTTAGAAATGAGAAATATTTATTAACTTTTACCATGATGCTCTGTATCAAAATTTCATGGGTCAGTACTATGAAAGCCTAAAATGAAATAAACATCAGCATTATCACTAAAGGTTAAAAGTAAAAGCAAGCAACGGTGAGCATTGGAACGTTTCCACCTGCTGGAATAGCAAAGGCAGGCAACAGTAAGCACAACCTAGGGAGCTGCAAAAAGGCTTTCGTATCAGTGGTGGCACTTCTCTGATCTTGCTTAGTTTTGCCACTTAGGTCTTTGCTGACATTGTGAGGGTCTACCTCTCTGAGGCCAACGAACTGTATCTAATAGAGGCGTTTGATTAAGCTGACACACTTAGTATATACGGAAAGTAATATGTTTCCTACAAACTGCAATTTACTGCAATACCTGTATCATATATGAGAACTTTATTCCAAGGACAACAACTTGTTATATTACAAATATGCAGTAGAGCATTAGGGCTTAGGTGACAGGAAGGAAGATTACAAAATCATTTATATATGATTCCTGCAAAGCTTTGGTCATTATATACTGTCTTATTTTTATATATGATTGGTAATACCAATCCACACATAGATTTTTAAGCCTTGCTAATTTTCTAGAAATTGCAAGATATATTGAGTTTATTCATTTGGCTATGCTATTCAACATATTGTTTTAAGGAGAAAAATTGCACAGAAGATAATTTCATTTCTTTTAAATGCAAATAATCAATAATGCACAATTTTATTATCCATTTATAGTAGTAAATTTTCAGAGCAAATCAGCCAAAGAAAATTGGAATTTAAAAGTAATTATAAGGCATGTAAACTTAATATAATCATTTATAATGTAGAAAAAATATGCTAAACACTTGATTTCCATAACTTAAACTTTCATAAATATTATTTACCTTAAAATTATTAAATCTACCCACACAATATGAGATAATACATATATTAAAATAAGAACTATATAAAACTAATATTAAATGTATTATTATAAAACATATAACTTATATAAGTGGAGCATTCCACTTGCATCAATTTTGGGAGAATATGTGACAAAATATGAATTCTATTTTATTAATCTTAGAGAATGTAATGAGTGACGGGGGAAAATTGTATTTGCAACTAGATCTTTACTGCAAGTTTTAGGAATGTTTTAATAAAAGATATTTTCAGGGGCGCCTGGGTGGCTCAGTCAGTTGGGCGTCGGACTTCGGCTGGGGTCATGATCTCGCGGTCCGTGAGTTCAAGCCCGGCATCGGGCTCTGGGCTGACAGCTCAGAGCCTGGAGCCTGTTTTGGATTCTGTCTCCCTCTCTCTCTGACCCTCCCCTGCTCATGCTCTGTCTCTCTCTGTCTCGAAAATAAATAAATGTTAAAAAAAATTAAATAAAAAAAAGATATTTTCAGGCATGACACAAGAGTTAAAAGCAAAGTTCAGACACATATGAAGTTTTTGAAATTTTAGATATTTGCAGATTGAAAGTGACATAAACTGCAGGGAATACTTTTTAAAAACTTATACTTTTAGCCCCAGGGCTGACATTGCTCCTAATTATGTCTATGGTTCATTGATTATGGATCAGATGAAAATTTGTCTAAATATATATATTTAGAAATATATATTTGTCTCTTAACATTGCCATGGCTTAACAAAAAATTAAAGCCATGCGTGGGTGGCTCAGTTGGTTAAGCGACCGACTTCAGCTTAGGTCAGGATCTCCCAGTTTATGTGCTCCAGCCCTGGGTTAGGCTCTGTGCTGACAACCCAGAGCCTGGAGCCTGCTTCGAATTCTATGTCTCATTCTATGTCTCTCTCTTTCTCTCTCTCTCTCTCTCTCTCTCTCTGCCCCTCCCTTGCTTGCACTCTGCCTTTTTTTCTCTCAAAAATAAATAAACGTTAAAAAAATTAAAAATAAATAGAAAAATTAAAAAAGTGAAAGAGACTGTATAAAGAAAAGGAAAGAAAAGGAACTGTATAAAGTATTTGTATATTCAAATATGCTAAGGAAAAAAAAAATGACCACAATGGAGATTTCCATGATAACAAAGCTATCACTCTCATAGTGAAAGAGCCCCAGTCTCACCTCACCAACAGTACACACACGTACCAGCTCATGCACACGTACCGGACACACAGACCCCACAGCAAAGTCTCAGCTCTCCACAACACTCCCTGCTTGAAAACTTAAGAGCAGAGCTCCTCTGGACTGATTATTGTACCACTAAGGAAATAACCAGTCTACTCTGGAAATAAATCTAGTAGCAAAGGCTTTATTGCTCTGAAATTGCAGAAAGGAGTCAATCAGCCGGTAAAATCTGCCAACAGGTGCTCTGCCTGCAGTTTTCTCCTTGCTTAGTTCAGAAATTAGTTAACATTATAATTATTTTGCAACAAAGATGTGTTTCTATAGTTAAGTAAAAACAACCTTTTTTTTTTAAGCTTTCCAGCTGACTTGCATGTTAGCTACATTTCTGAAGATTTCCACCCCCTACCCCTTTCTCCTAATAAGAATTATATTTCTGGGATGCCTGGGTGGCTCAGACAGTTAAGCATCCAACTTCAGCTCAGGTCATGATCTCACAATTCGTGGGCTCAAGCCCTGCATTTGGACTCTGTGCTGACAGCTCAGAGCGTGGAGCCTGCTTCAGATTCTGTGTCTCCCTCTCTGCTCCTCCCCCATTCACACTCTCTCTCTCTCTCTCTCTCTCTGTCTCTCAAAAAGAAATAAACATTTAAAAAATTTAAAAAAATAATTACATTTCTTTCTGAAGTGGCTTATATTTTTGAAGTGGATAAATCTAGAAAATAAAGTTCTTCATTTTGCTTTTTTTTTCCCTCCAAAAAAGCATTTTTTAAAAAGCGTAATGATTTTTTATTTTTTTATTTTTTTTTTTTTTTTTTTTTTTTATATGAAGTTTATTGACAAATTGGTTTCCATACAACACCCAGTGCTCATCCCAAAAGGTGCCCTCCTCAATACCCATCACCCACCCGCCCCTCCCTCCCACCCCCCATCAACCCTCAGTTTGTTCTCAGTTTTTAACAGTCTCTTATGCTTTGGCTCTCTCCCACTCTAACGTCCTTTTTTTTTTTTTTTTTTTTTTTACCTTCCCCTCCCCCATGGGTTCCTGTTAAGTTTCTCAGGATCCACATAAGAGTGAAACCATATGGTATCTGTCTTTCTCTGTATGGCTTATTTCACTTAGCATCACACTCTCCAGTTCCATCCACGTTGCTACAAAAGGCCATATTTCATTTTTTCTCATTGCCACGTAGTATTCCATTGTGTATATAAACCACAATTTCTTTATCCATTCATCAGTTGATGGACATTTAGGCTCTTTCCATAATTTGGCTATTGTTGAGAGTGCTGCTATGAACATTGGGGTACAAGTGCCCCTATGCATCAGTACTCCTGTATCCCTTGGGTAGATTCCTAGCAGTGCTATTGCTGGGTCATAGGGTAGGTCTATTTTTAATTTTCTGAGGAACCTCCACACTGCTTTCCAGAGCGGCTGCACCAATTTGCATTCCCACCAACAGTGCAAGAGGGTTCCCGTTTCTCCACATCCTCTCCAGCATCTATAGTCTCCTGATTTGTTCATTTTGGCCACTCTGACTGGCGTGAGGTGATACCTGAGTGTGGTTTTGATTTGTATTTCCCTGATAAGGAGCGACGCTGAACATCTTTTCATGTGCCTGTTGGCCATCTGGATGTCTTCTTTAGAGAAGTGTCTATTCATGTTTTCTGCCCATTTCTTCACTGGGTTATTTGTTTTTCGGGTGTGGAGTTTGGTGAGCTCTTTATAGATTTTAGATACTAGCCCTTTGTCCGATATGTCATTTGCAAATATCTTTTCCCATTCCGTTGGTTGCCTTTTAGTTTTGTTGGTTGTTTCCTTTGCTGTGCAGAAGCTTTTTATCTTCATAAGGTCCCAGTAATTCACTTTTGCTTTTAATTCCCTTGCCTTTGGGGATGTGTCGAGTAAGAGATTGCTACGGCTGAGGTCAGAGAGGTCTTTTCCTGCTTTCTCCTCTAAGGTTCTGATGGTTTCCTGTCTCACATTTAGGTCCTTTATCCATTTTGAGTTTATTTTTGTAAATGGTGTGAGAAAGTGGTCTAGTTTCAACCTTCTGCATGTTGCTGTCCAGTTCTCCCAGCACCATTTGTTAAAGAGGCTGTCTTTTTTCCATTGGATGTTCTTTCCTGCTTTGTCAAAGATGAGTTGGCCATATGTTTGTGGGTCTAGTTCTGGGGTTTCTATTCTATTCCATTGGTCTGTGTGTCTGTTTTTGTGCCAATACCATGCTGTCTTGATGATGACAGCTTTGTAGTAGAGGCTGAAGTCTGGGATTGTGATGCCTCCTGCTTTGGTCTTCTTCTTCAAAATTCCTTTGGCTATTCGGGGCCTTTTGTGGTTCCATATGAATTTTAGGATTGCTTGTTCTAGTTTCGAGAAGAATGCTGGTGCAATTTTGATTGGGATTGCATTGAATGTGTAGATAGCTTTGGGTAGTATTGACATTTTGACAATATTTATTTTTCCAATCCATGAGCAGGGAATGTCTTTCCATTTCTTTAAATCTTCTTCAATTACCTTCATAAGCTTTCTATAGTTTTCAGCATACAGATCCTTTACATCTTTGGTTAGATTTATTCCGAGGTATTTTATGATTCTTGGTGCAATTGTGAATGGGATCAGTTTCTTTATTTGTCTTTCTGTTGCTTCATTGTTAGTGTATAAGAATGCAACTGATTTCTGTACATTGATTTTGTATCCTGCAACTTTGCTGAATTCATGTATCAGTTCTAGCAGACTTTTGGTGGAGTCTATCGGATTTTCCATGTATAATATCATGTCATCTGCAAAAAGCGAAAGCTTGACTTCATCTTTGCCAATTTTGATGCCTTTGATTTCCTTTTGTTGTCTGATTGCTGATGCTAGAACTTCCAGCACTATGTTAAACAACAACGGTGAGAGTGGGCATCCCTGTCGTGTTCCTGATCTCAGGGAAAAAGCTCTCAGTTTTTCCCCGTTGAGGATGATGTTAGCTGTGGGCTTTTCATAAATGGCTTTTATGATCTTTAAGTATGTTCCTTCTA
This sequence comes from Lynx canadensis, assembly GCF_007474595.2. Lineage (NCBI taxonomy): Eukaryota > Metazoa > Chordata > Mammalia > Carnivora > Felidae > Lynx > Lynx canadensis. Next base: position 151,825,924 of record NC_044306.2, on the reverse strand, counting down.
TCCCGACTTTCTCAAGGGTTTTTATTAAGAAAGGGTGCTGGATTTTGTCAAAGGCCTTTTCTGCATCGATTGACAGGATCATATGGTTCTTCTCTTTTTTTTTTGTTAATGTGATGTATCACGTTGATTGATTTGCGAATGTTGAACCAGCCCTGCATCCCAGGAATGAATCCCACTTGATCATGGTGAATAATTCTTTTTATATGCTGTTGAATTCGATTTGCTAGTATCTTATTGAGAATTTTGGCATCTATATTCATCAGGGATATTGGCCTGTAGTTCTCTTTTTTCACTGGGTCTCTGTCTGGTTTAGGAATCAAAGTAATACTGGCTTCATAGAATGAGTCTGGAAGTTTTCCTTCCCTTTCTATTTCTTGGAATAGCTTGAGAAGGATAGGTATTATCTCTGCTTTAAACGTCTGGTAGAACTCCCCTGGGAAGCCATCTGGTCCTGGACTCTTATTTGTTGGGAGATTTTTGATAACCGATTCAATTTCTTCGCTGGTTATGGGTCTGTTCAAGCTTTCTCTTTCCTCCTGATTGAGTTTTGGAAGAGTGTGGGTGTTCAGGAATTTGTCCATTTCTTCCAGGTTGTCCAATTTGTTGGCATATAATTTTTCATAGTATTCCCTGATAATTGTTTGTATCTCTGAGGGATTGGTTGTAATAATTCCATTTTCATTCATGATTTTATCTATTTGGGTCATCTCCCTTTTCTTTTTGAGAAGCCTGGCTAGAGGTTTGTCAATTTTGTTTATTTTTTCAAAAAACCAACTCTTGGTTTCGTTGATCTGCTCTACAGTTTTTTTAGATTCTATATTGTTTATTTCTGCTCTGATCTTTATTATTTCTCGTCTTCTGCTGGGTTTAGGCTGCCTTTGCTGTTCTGCTTCTATTTCCTTTAGGTGTGCTGTTAGATTTTGTATTTGGGATTTTTCTTGTTTCTTGAGATAGGCCTGGATTGCAATGTATTTTCCTCTCAGGACTGCCTTCGCTGCGTCCCAAAGCGTTTGGATTGTTGTATTTTCATTTTCGTTTGTTTCCATATATTTTTTGATTTCTTCTCTAATTGCCTGGTTGACCCACTCATTCGTTAGTAGGGTGTTCTTTAACCTCCATGCTTTTGGAGGTTTTCCAGACTTTTTCCTGTGGTTGATTTCAAGCTTCATAGCATTGTGGTCTGAAAGTATGCATGGTATAATTTCAATTCTTGTAAACTTATGAAGGGCTGTTTTGTGACCCAGTATATGATCTATCTTGGAGAATGTTCCATGTGCACTCGAGAAGAAAGTATATTCTGTTGCTTTGGGATGCAGAGTTCTAAATATATCTGTCAAGTCCATCTGATCCAGTGTCTCATTCAGGGCCCTTGTTTCTTTATTGACCGTGTGTCTAGATGATCTATCCATTTCTGTAAGTGGGGTGTTAAAGTCCCCAGCAATTACCACATTCTTATCAATAAGGTTGCTTCTGTTTATGAGTAATTGTTTTATATATTTGGGGGCTCCGGTATTCGGCGCATAGACATTTATAATTGTTAGCTCTTCCTGATGGATAGACCCTGTAACTATTATATAATGTCCTTCTTCATCTCTTGTTACAGCCTTTAATTTAAAGTCTAGTTTGTCTGATATAAGTATGGCTACTCCAGCTTTCTTCTGGTTTCCAGTAGCATGATAAATAGTTCTCCATCCCCTCACTCTGAATCTAAAGGTGTCCTCAGGTCTAAAATGAGTCTCTTGTAGACAGCAAATAGATGGGTCTTGTTTTTTTATCCATTCTGATACCCTATGTCTTTTGGTTGGCGCATTTAATCCATTTACATTCAGTGTTATTATAGAAAGATACGGGTTTAGAGTCATTGTGATGTCTGTATGTTTTATGCTTGTAGTGATGTCTCTGGTACTTTGTCTCACAGGGTCCCCCTTAGGATCTCTTGTAGGGCTGGTTTAGTGGTGACAAATTCCTTCAGTTTTTGTTTGTTTGGGAAGACCTTTATCTCTCCTTCTATTCTAAATGACAGACTTGCTGGATAAAGGATTCTCGGCTGCATATTTTTGCTGTCTAGCACCCTGAAAATCTCGTGCCAATTCTTTCTGGCCTGCCAAGTTTCAAAAGAGAGATCAGTCACGAGTCTTATAGGTCTCCCTTTATATGTGAGGGCACGTTTACCCCTTGCTGCTTTCAGAATTTTCTCTTTATCCTTGTATTTTGCCAGTTTCACTATGATATGTCGTGCAGAAGATCGATTCAAGTTACGTCTGAAGGGAGTTCTCTGTGCCTCTTGGATTTCAATGCCTTTTTCCTTCCCCAGTTCAGGGAAGTTCTCAGCTATTATTTCTTCAAGTACCCCTTCAGCAACTTTCCCTCTCTCTTCCTCCTCTGGAATACCAATTATGCGTATATTATTTCTTTTTAGTGTATCACTTAGTTCTCTAATTTTCCCCTCATACTCCTGGATTTTTTTATCTCTCTTTTTCTCAGCTTCCTCTTTTTCCATAACTTTATCTTCTAGTTCACCTATTCTCTCCTCTGCCTCTTCCATCCGAGCCGTGGTGGTTTGCATTTTGTTTTCCATTTCCTTTAAAGCGTTTTTCAGCTCCTCGTGACTGTTCCTTAGTCCCCTGATGTCTGTAGCAAGAGATTCTCTGCTGTCCTGTATGCTGTTTTCCAGCCCAGCGATTAATTTTATGACTATTATTCTAAATTCACTTTCTGTTATATTATTTAAATCCTTTTTGATCAGCTCATTAGCTGTTGTTATTTCCTGGAGATTCTTCTGAGGGGAATTCTTCCGCTTGGTCATTTTGGATAGTCCCTGGTGTGGTGAGGGCCTGCAGGGCACTTCCCTTGTGCTGTGGTGTATAACTGGAGTTGGTGGGCGGGGCCGCAGTCCGACCTGATGTCTGCCCCCAGCCCACCGCTGGGGCCACAGCCAGACTGGTGTGTGCCTTCTCTTCCCCTCTCCTAGGGGCGGGATTCACTGTGGGGTGGCGTGGCCCGTCTGGGCTACTTGCACACTGCCAGGCTTGTGATGCTGGGGATCTGGCGTATTAGCTGGGGTGGGAAGGCAAGGTGCACGGCGGCAGGGGGGGCAGGCTTAGCTCGCTTCTCCTTAGGTGATCCACTTCAGGAGGGGCCCTGTGGCAGCCGGAGGGAGTCAGATCGCTGCCGGAGGTTTGGCTCCGCAGAAGCACAGAGTTGGGTGTTCGCGCGGAGCGAGCAAGTTCCCTGGCAGGAACCGGTTCCCTTTGGGATTTTGGCTGGGGGATGGGCGGGGGAGATGGCGCTGGCGAGCGCCTTTGTTCCCCGCCAAACTGAGCTCTGTCGTCCGGGGGCTCCACAGCTCACCCTCCCTTTGTCCTCCAGCCTTCCCGCTTTCCGAGCAGAGCTGTTAACTTATGACCTCCCAGACGCTAAGTCGCGCTTGCTGTCGGAACACAGTCCGTCAGGCCCCTCCGCTTTTGCAAGCCGGACTCGGGGGCTCTGCTTGGCCGGCGAGCCGCCCCTCCGCCCCGGCTCCCTCCCGCCAGTCCGTGGAGCGCGCACCGCCTCGCCGCCCTTCCTACCCTCTTCCGTGGGCCTCTCGTCTGCACTTGGGTCCGGTGACTCTGTTTTGCTAATCCTCTGGCGGTTTTCTGGGTTATTTAGGCAGGTGTAGGTGGAATCTCAAAAGCGTAATGATTTTTTAAAATTCACATGCTTGTTTTGGGGAGAGTGAGTCTCCTAAGTAATCTTATATCTTTTATTTTTTTTTTAGCTTTGTTAAGTTTTTTATTTTAATTCCAGTGTCTATTTCCCTTATATGTATGTGTGTGTTTTCTACTATAATTAGCCAAAGGCATAGTGTAGAATCAGGATAGTCATAAATATGGGACCAGAAGTTTCTCTTGTCAGAAATATAGATATTTTTTTCTGTTTCCATAAAGAGATTCCCTTTTCTGTTAATTTCCTGCTGTTACTTGACTTGTTGGTTGAGTTATGCATCTCTCTTTCCTCCACTATTTAGTCTAATTTATTTCCGAAAGTCTAAAAGTTTCTTAAATTTACTGGTACTAGATGTGTATTTCTCAGCCAGCAGAAGGTCACCTGTATCTTTCTATGGACAGTTAGAAAAAATTATTTCTAGGAGATGTATAAATTGTAAGCCCTAAGTATTTGCTCCTGTCAGTTAAATTTTCCTGGATTCTCTTTTTAACAGCTAAAGTCAATATAAAAATTAAAAATAAACACACACATATACATAGTATCTGCTATGCATATTTCTATCTATTTCAACTATAATTTTTTTAAATGTTTATTTATTTTTGACAGAGAGAGAGAGAGAGAGAGAGACAGAGCATGAGTGGGGAGGGGCAGTGAGAGAGAGGGAGAAACAGAATTGGAAGCAGGCTCCAGGCTCTGAGCTGTCAGCACAGAGCCCGACGTGGGGCTTAAACTCACAGAGTGTGAGATCATGACCTGAGCCAAAGTCGGACGCTCAACCGACTGAGCCACCCAGGCACCCCTATTTCAACTATAATTGTAAGTACAGTAAAACCTTGGTTTGCCAGCATAATTTATTGTGGAAACATGCTTGTAATGCAAAGCACTTGCATATCAAAGCAAATTTCCCCATAAGTAATAATGGAAACTCAGATGATTCATTCCACCACCGAAAAATATATTCATATAAATAGGATTATAATAGTGTAATATAATACAAAATAACAAATAAAATACAAAATATAAAGAAAAATAAATTAATCAACACTTACCTTTGAAAACCTTCGTGTCTGGTGTGAGAGAGACAAGAGAGAGGAGGGTTATTGTGTAGGACGATTTTCACTATCACTAATGGAATCATTGTTATCTATTGGCTCAATGGAATCTTTTTCTCCATTGGGGCCATTGTATGAGCTCACACAAATGTTGACTACAGTACAGTATTAATAAATTCTTGCCATATATCATATTTAACCTAACTGACAATAAGACAGCAGAGGAAAGGGTCTCTATCTGCAGACAGCCTGACCTAGAATGAAGCAGAGCATTCCTAAGCTTCCCCTTGTATGGAAAAGCAAAGGACTGTCCATAGGTGCTTCCAAGTGACAACAAATACACCAGTTCCAGTTGTGGGCACCTTCCAAAATTCTGAAAAATCACTGATTTCTGCCAAACACTGAAGCCTGAGACTGAGCATCCGAGCATGGGAAACAATCACCCACAATTCCTCAGTGTGTGTGTGTGTGTGTGTGTGTGTGTGTGTGTGTGAGAGAGAGAGAGAGAGAGAGAGAGAGAGAGAGAGAGAGAGAAACCATTGGTTCAGTTGTGATCATATGACATTGGGTATCACATACTACTCGTATTACAAGACATTGCTCATTTATCAAATTAAATTTTTTAGAAGCGTTTGCTTGTCTTGTGGAACACAAAATGAACAAGTTACTTGCAATTCAAGGTTTTACTGTACTAGTATTTGTCAGATATATAATCTCATTTAACAAACAATAACAATGTGAAAAAGATTTGCAAATTCTTATTTTAATAAACTGCAAAGTGGTATATAAATGTAAAGCTCTATTTTAATGATAAAAAGATCATAAAGAGAAAACAATTTGAGCAATGTTAGAATACAGTCATTTTATTTCTATTTGCCATTAATAAAGCAAAATAATAAAAGATTTAAGCCATCCTCATGTTGCTGTGTTTTTTACTTACTAAAATCCCTTTTTATAATGTTTATTTATTTTGAGAGAGAAAGAGAGCTTGTGTGTGTGAGCAGGGGAAGGACAGAGAGACAGGGAGAGGGAGAATCTCAAGCTGTCAGCACAGAACCGGAAGCAGGGCTCGATCCCACAAACTTTGAGATCATGACCTGAGCCAAAATTAAGAGTTGGTTGCTTAGCCAACTGAGCCATCATGTGACCCCTAAAAACTTTTAAAAGTAAATCTTTCTTCAACAATGTTTTCTTTTTTATTTATGGTGGTAAACTGGAGTTTGATTTACAGTAATTGGCTGAATGTGAAATTTTTAAATTTTTAAAGCAGAGAATTATTACTATAATGGTTTGAATTCTAGTTTTAACTCTAGTGCTATCTATCAAAAATGGGAATTTTCTGTCACAGATATGCTAAAAATTATCTCTAAACTCCCTTCTAGTTCTGAGACATAATTGTATTATAATCATATTTTATTTACAAACTGAATTTAAAGAAATGTATAGATCTCAATATAATAAAATGTGCAAAAAAGCACATAACACTGGAACTTTCTTGACTACTATCAGACTCTTTCCACTTGAATTTACTTTCTGTAATATTTTTTATTCCTCCATTTTATGTAGTTTATATGTATAAAAACACCAAAATGAATTTTATAGTTAATATTCAAATTTTAATTTACTTCATGACAAAGATAAAACTATGCATTTAGATACTTGAAAGAAGATTTTAAACATCAAAACAGAAGGGTGGTATTCACATTTTGTTGAACACCTATAGAAGCTTGGGGAAACATCAAATGCCTCCACAATTAATATACTTTGTACTCACTTTATCCTTAGGCCTGGGCTCTGGCAGTTTCTCTAGGACTTGGCCTCTCAGAGAAGGTTACCTTGTTGTTATAGTTGATAAGGTCACAGTTGGTGCCATCCAACACATTATAATTTTTTTTCACTTTGTTAATTTCTGAAAGTTATGTGATGGATATAGTTTTAAACAATCTCCTCAAACCCATATGCCATACATAATCTAAATACAGAAATGTCCCTTTAACCTGGGAGTCACTCAAAGATATTGTTAAGCCAAAAGCTGACACTTGAAACACATTTTTAAAAAATCAGGTGGTCTCCCTTCTCTGCATAAACTCTGCAGTTAGGATGTTGGTATGTCTCAAGGATTAACTAAGGTCAGGTGATAACCTGCATCTCAGAAATGTTTATATGAGCAAAGATTTCCAGTGAATCCAAAGAACAGAAAGTCTTTTATTTCCCTATCTGGACAGTACTTCCATCTAAGAGACCCTAATAAATGCAGTAGAAAATTATATAAAAATTTTAATTCAGTACTTTATCTAGTTGACCAGGGCCAGAGTAAGGAGGGGGTCTCTCTCTCTCTCTCTCTCTCTCTCTCTCTCTCTCTCTCTCTATATATATATATATATATATATATATCTCCAGATCAAGCTAAAGATATAAAGAGGAGTAGTTCAAATTAATCTACCTAGGATCAGTGAATTTAGTCAGTTTTTCTGACTTTTTTTTAAGCAGGCCACAGTAGTTTCTATCCACTTTTCATGAACTTAAAAGGTATTGAAAATCAATTTCAGTGAGATGTGCAATCTAATATTTAAGGGGCTATGGTAAGATCATTTTTTATATCTTTGCATGTTGTTATGTGTTAAGTGGGTTTAAAATGCAATATTCTAGTATGAAAAGATGCTTTGATTATGCCTCTAAGCTCATATGAGGGCTAGATTACACCAACTAATCAGCAAACTAATTCTGCTTTTGTGGGAAAGAAAACTAGCATTCAGATGGGGGGGAGGTAGGCAACTTTTCGTGGGAAACAATTCAGTGGATTTATTTTTCTGACGAAAAGAGTCAATACACGTCGACATTCACTCTATCTTCATGGTTCAAAAAATCAGAATCTTGATTATAGAGCTCGCTGAAAAGATAGAGGCTGGGAGCATTAAGCGAATGGGCTGGTGAGGGACACCAACAAAATAAACTGGAGAGAGACAAAAATGGACGACGTGGTAAGAGGGAGAAAAAGAAGTGAGAAAAGAGAGACAAGAAGGGAGGAAGACACCTCAGAAAACAAAAAGTCTGTATCTGGAGGATGACTGCTGCAGGGCTTTACTAGTTAAAGAGCATAAAATCATGCACAAAATTTCTTTAACATCAAAGAAGAATGACTTAAGTTTGATAAGTGTTGTTCACGTTTGGGAACAATATGAGTTTGTTCACTTTTTCATTAATTTATTCATCCATTTAAAAATATTTATTCAGAATCTTCTATGTGTTAACTTGTTTGATAGGCCCTAGGGATATTTTGGACAAGATAGAAACGGATTCTACTCTCATGGAATCATATAGTTTGTCAGGGTTAGTAATCCAGGAATTGATTAATCCTCAAACAGTAATAGTCAATGTTTCAAGGATAAGGTTTTCCATGTATTTAAATATGTTTAATAAGGGCAACTAGCGGAACTGCAAAATATGTTAAGTTTCATATATCATAACCTGAAATCTAAAGTTTAGGTTAACCAAGTTCTTTAGATACTAATGTGTTATGTTCTTCCAAAGTGCTTTCTAAAATATAAATCTCGGGGCGCCTGGGTGGCGCAGTCGGTTAAGCGTCCGACTTCAGCCAGGTCACGATCTCGCGGTCCGTGAGTTCGAGCCCCGCGTCAGGCTCTGGGCTGATGGCTCAGAGCCTGGAGCCTGTTTCCGATTCTGTGTCTCCCTCTCTCTCTGCCCCTCCCCCGTTCATGCTCTGTCTCTCTCTGTCCCAAAAATAAATAAACGTTGAAAAAAAAAATTTTTAAAATATAAATCTCTTAGGAAGGTATATATTAAGAATGATATTTCTTGGTTGAAGGAGTGACTTAAACAAAATTGATGATGAATATGCCACATAATGGTAAATCTGGAGACAGATAACCCTGGGCCAGTGGGGTCTCCATGATTCCAGAAACACCCAAACTCCTTTTGTTTTTCTGCTCTTCCATCCTCAGGGAAAATCCTAGCAATCACACTCTGACAGCTAGGAGTGTGGCAGCTGTCTTCCCAACAGAAGGAAGCAGAACTATGAGTGGCCAATAGTCAACATTGGTCAGCTATATTCTCTTTTAAAGTGCTTCCCCAGAAGCCCCAGGAAACAGCTTGGTATATACAACACTTTGGTGAAGACAGTGTCAAATAGTAATCTTAACTACATAGGAGGATAGCAGATATATTCCATTTTTTGGGGCAATTTCCTCTTTCCAACAATATCTGATTTCTCTTAGCAATGAAAGGATAATAAAGAATGGGTAAGGAGTTATCAGTCTCTGCATCACATAGAAGAGTAGATCTTAAATGAATATACCTGAGTGTTGATAGTTGGAGGAGGGCAAGAAAATCATTTGCTGAAATATGGGAACCTAAAAGTTCATTATCCTCTCAGTTTTCTCTGGCACTCTGTAGGGACCCACACACACACACACACACACACACACACACACACACACATACACACACACACGGCTGATGTATCCATTTACTATGCACTATAGAGTTACCTCTCTCCCAAGCAGTCTGTAAAAAGTGTTATAGTGAATACAATAGGTGTTCCATTAATATCTTGATAGCATAAAGGAAAAAGAGTGAAGTATTTCCAAACCAGTAGGACTTAGGCTTTAAGCTATATTTAGCTGGGTTTTGTTATCAAATCAGGTGTCAAGGAGCAAAATGATCAAGAGGTAAAAGGATGAAAAGAAATAGAGTGTGATTACTATCTGACATAGTTGGAAATGATGACGATTCATCGAAGCTAATGCCTTGAGCATCTTTACTGAGCAGATTCCTCATAAATAATCAAGCACTTAGTGTAATATTGGTTACCATCATTTTAGTTAAAAGATGCTAAATGCTTATTAAATAACAGTCTATTTCTTGGGTTGTGCAGGCTAGAGTCCCTAGAGACAACATATAACACTTGATCTCAGCCAAAAGGCCAACAGGAAATAGTCATGATCCATTTGGAAACATTACCGACCTACAGTACATATTCAATTACTACCAAGAAAGAGGAAAACAAAAAAAAAAAACCCTTAAATGTATACTACTACAATTTATTTTAATGTTTGTAGGAGAATACCATTAAGCTTATACTTCATTTTTGAACTTTTTTGTATGTATTCTTCAGTGATCTTATTGTTTACTACATAATATATTCAATAAATAAGATCTATTTTCTCTCACACTATATTATCATCTTAAAGGGTAAACTTAGATGTTCCTACTCAGATCTGATTTTTATGTTGTCATTAGTCTAAGTTTTAAATAACTGCAATTTTCAAAAGTTTTACAGTTGGGAACACTGTGTTATGTTTTTTTTTTCTTTCTTTCTAGAAACCAATGTCCATGAATTTCAAAAATATAGGTGGCAAAACTTTGAGGAAGATATACTTTGTGGATACAACAAAAGCTGGTTTTAGTCATTATTATATTTTAAGCTACAATGCGTATTTTCCAAATCTTCTGGAGTTTTAGCTGTGATTTGCAAGTGATTTCTTTGTCACTTTTTTTTTTTTTAATTTTTTTTTTCTTTTTTTTTTTTTTAATTTTTTTTTTTTAATGTTTATTTATTTTTGGGACAGACAGAGACAGAGCATGAACAGGGGAGGGGCAGAGAGAGAGGGAGACACAGAATCGGAAACAGGCTCCAGGCTCCGAGCCATCAGCCCAGAGCCCGACGCGGGGCTCGAACTCACGGACCGCGAGATCGTGACCTGGCTGAAGTCGGGCGCTTAACCGACTGCGCCACCCAGGCGCCCCTCTTTGTCACTTTTAAAAGTATGTGTCCACCCCTTTATTTCATGAAGACAACTGTGCTATTTAACCATGCTACTCTTGAGTAGTTAGTAGGACAGAGATATCATCAGAGCACGAGCTAAATGTCTCAGGAGGAACACAATGCCCTCTTTAACATCTACACGCAGTGGGCATTTGTTTCGATTTGATTCATTAGACATGTGCCTAAGTTCCTAAGTATACGTTTTCCCTTTCACTCTTATAATTCCATCTAAAGGAGAAAATGTTATTCCTACTCCTTATACAAGTTGGCATGCATGCTTAACAACATTTGGTTTCTGTTGATAAGCAGTAAAAACAATTGTAATAATAGAGAGATTAAGGAACACTTCTTATGTGGCAGGTATTGTTCTAAGCTCTTTTCATCTATTCTCTCATTTAAATCCTCCATTAAGTCTACAAGTTAGGTATATTATTGTATAATTATTATCATCACGACACAGATGGGAAACTGAGGCACCAAGGTGTTAAGTGACTTATCTTTAGTAATACAAGAGATATGATAAAGTGAGATAAGCTCTGAAAGCTGGAAATGTGACTACAGGGCCTGGGTTCTTAGCTAATGTACATACTGCTTCCTGAAAAATCAAATCCAGTCCAATTTAGTAAATATTCAGCGTAAGTTTCTATTGTGCAAAGTATGGCTGTACAGCCTGCTGCAGCCTCGATACTGAGGTAGAGAAAGCAATCCCGATAGAAACTCAAAGACAGACAAATAGCAGACAAATCTTGGAATGTGGCACAAAAACAGTATTTGAGTGTTATCTTGCTTTATACTTCAGATTCAACATGGAAACTCAAAGGTTTAAGAAGATGCACAATGATAAGCTAAAAAGTAAAAGAAGCTATGAGGTAAGATCCATTGATAAAGCATGTGGCAGCCGTATTTGGGAGAAACATCATCAAGGATGATGACGTGACCTGAATTTACTAGAAGCAGATTTTGAGTAATGGTATCAGTTCTTGACAAGAACTCATACGACAGGACTTCAAATCCCACCTCTGTCATCCATTTGTGATCTTAGCAATATCATTATTCATCTGTGAATCTCAGTTTCTCATGGGATTTAGAAACTAAGGGTAAAAAATTTCAGGTGGCATAATAAGGATTGAAAATTTAGTGCATGAACAGTTTATGCTGGGGAAAGCTTATTAAAATATATTAAAAGTATTTTATTTCAGGAATTTTTCATCCATTATCTCATTTCCCACAGTAATGGGTGAATTAAGTATATTTATCTTATATATGAAATGTTGAATCTGAAAGAAGTATTAAGCAAGACAACCCTCAAACAAATATTGTTTTGATGTCAAGTTTCAAGATTTGTCCACTACTTGGAAAAGTCACAATAAACATTTGCTATATCACTATTTTCATATTTAAAAATTCTATTTTGAAGAAGATAATTTTTCTACATAGCTATAATAAACTATTTTTCCATCTATACTTATCTCAATAAAATGGCCATTCCAAATCACATACAAACTGATTTATTTTCCTTCCCTTTTTCAATATGGTTTATTCACTAAAATACTATGCCTTTGAGAATACTAAAGTTTGGTTCTGCTATTATTTTTATGAATACTTCCTTTATAAATGACAGCACAAGAGCTTTTGTGAATCAAAGATCAAAATCTTGCCTATAAACAAAATCATAACATCCCATCAATTACAAAATTTTGGAGTGTGGAATAATCAGATTAGACAGCCACAGTTCATAATTCATCCAAGTTTTCTACCACTGCTATATAAAGCAACTTGATTGAACTCCCATAAACACTGAATCATCCCTGTCCTCACTGGGGAAGTCAGGTCTTAACACTTCTCCGATGATGAGACTGGAAAGGCATTGCAGAGAGGCCTAAACATTTTTTTTTTCTAAAAATGGGAAAAAATTGTCAGGATCATCGGTTCACTAAGCAGCCTCAAAACATCAGAGATGCCCTAGCACTTTTAAAAAATGGTAATTAAGTCTCTGATCGTGATAGACGAGTGATCTTCCTTAACGTGGATTTGCCAATCTGATTATATCCGCAGTCATGCCAGTCTAATTGCCTCAAATAACAAATATGCATTTTTCTATTTGATTTACACATTCACACCTCATCATGACTAACAATCTTCCAATTCTTACAAAATCTAAAAGAAAAGCAGCATATATTTTCCAATTTGGTAAGAAAAGACACAACCCAAAATTTATCTCATATTGTTGGCCCTCAGTCTGACAACCAGAAATAAATCCCCTCTTTTAGCTAAATTTCAGGTTAATTATCTGATAATACATAATGGGTTTGGTTTGGGGGTTTGGGATTTGAAAGCATCTAAGAATGGGCTTGATTGATTTAAAAATGGAGAGAGTAATGAGCTAATTGGAGAAGAAAGGTGAGATCTGGCAGAGACTGAGCCTGACTGCAGGGTTATAGAGAAGGGACAGGAAACAATGCCACAATGTCACCAGTGCAGCTTGGAACAGAAAAATGGATAAGAAATACACTTTAAAAGTATTGCTCTGTGAGGTGCCTGGATGGCTCAGTTAGTTAAGCATCAGACTCTTGATTTCTGCTCAGGTCATGATCCCAGGGTCCTTAGATCAGGCTCCCACTGGGTGTGGAACCTGCTTAAGATTCTCTCTTTCTCCCTCTCCTGCTCCTCCCTGCCTCGCACGCTCTCTCTCTTTCTCTAGAAATAAATAAATAAAGTATTACAGCGCTGTGTGTTATGAATGGCAATGTCTCTTTCAAGTTTTTAAGATGTGTCAGTTAATACTGATATCATTTTTCAGGTCATTGAAGGCATATTTTGGTAGGCAAGGCAATGAGATACATTGCCTCAGCATGCCTAAATAAAAGGCCCCTGAGTGTAACTTTTTACAAAACAAACAAACAAAAAAAAGGATTAAGAAAAGCTTTTAGTAAATATCGATGCAGTATTCTCAAAATGACAAGAACCTATTTATATCAGGACTCAATACTTAGAAATTTCTAACAAATGTTTCTTTCTTTTTCTCCCTTCCTTTTCCATATTATATTCTACAAATACATTTAATGCTAAGTGTTTTTTATAGATACCCAAATTATAATCTCACTTCTATTTGGAAGAAAGATATGATGTTTCTTCAGTTCATTTGGATTAAATTATGTCCCTATAGTAGGTCTCTTAATTACTGTCTGTATATTCAGTGCTCCCAAGAACCTCTGAGTGTTCAGAAATATTAGCATCTTGTGCCTATCCCTCAGGGAAAAGGTGCATGGTGATCCAAATTTGTCTTTTGTTTTTCTTTATTCCTCATACTGTATGCTTCCCATAAGTAATCCCTCTTCTACACTCATAGGTGCATAGCCTACATGTTCTCTTTACTCAAACCCAGGTTAATCCCATCTGTAGCTTTTTCATTCCCATAGGTTACAAAACCCATTTTACTGACACATATTAAAAATATGTCCAGGGCATCTGGGTGGCTCAGTCAATTAGGCATCAGACTTCAGCTGAGGTCATCATCTCATGTTTCATGAGTTCGAGCCCCACGTTGAGTTCTCTGCTGACAGCACAGAGCCTGCTTCGGATTCTCTGTCTCCCTCTCTCTCTGCCCCTCCCCTGCTTGCGCTCTCTCATTTTCATAAATAAAAACATGAAATAAAGGGGCCCCTGGGTGGTTTTCTTGGTTGAATGCCTGACTTCAGCTCAGGTCATGGTATTGCAGTTCGTGAGTTTGAGCCCTGCATTGGGCTCGCTGCTGTCAGCACAGAGCCCACTTTGGATAATCTGTCCCCCTCTCCCTGCCCCTTCCCTGCTCATGCTCTCTCTCAAAAATAAATAGGACATTAAAAAATGAAATAAAATAAAAGCATATTCTGGCTCACCAATATGCAATAACTCCATTCCTTCCAGTCATAATTACCCCAGACATAACAGAACAAACAAGCACAGGTAAATTCTAAAAGGTGGAAAGAAGTGGGCAGACTGCCTAGAGACAGGGCATGAGGCACATGTAGCAGTGAGTCCCCTGGGTCTCCTTACTCCATATACCCCAGATGAGGACTGCAGGAACTGCCAAACTGGACACACACAGATCAATAAAGCTCCAAGAAAAGCCCGTTTTCTCTAACAAAAGACCAGATCAAGATAGCCTAACAGCAGAAACATCTTTCTGTCAATACCTGCACTATTCCAGTGAAACACCAACAGAAAAACCATGTTACAGTTTTAGAAGAGGTTACCATCGGGGGAGACTAGGTAAACTGGACTTGGGATCTTTCTATATTCTTTCTTAGAACTGCACGGGACTCTACAATCTCCATACAAAATTTTAATTAATATATTCTGTTTCTAGCTTTGTTTGTCCTACCTTCAGATTAACATATCTAAATGTCTTTATATTTCAACAGATGTCTAGGTGTTAGAATAAAAGCTTAAAGAGCACATCGAAATTCTACCATCAACCAGTAGATCAGGGAAGGAAGGCCCTTTTTACACAGCACCAAGTTACCTGTGAAGTCCTATGATTTGTTCATTCCATGAAGTTTTTATGAGTTCATTTCATGTGCGAGTCTCCAGGAGCACAGAGGCAACTATGCGACGGTTCTTATCTATTAAGCATTCATAAGTACGTGTTGAATACACACATAAACCAAAATTAGATTTATGTAGTGATAAATTCAAGTGCATGAGAGGAGAATATAACTATGAGAAAAGAGCACAGGGAAGGAAAGACTATGGGTGGCAGCCAATTCCACATATAATTGATTCCAATTTGGTCAGAAAGTATGTATAGGAACAAGAGTTGATTCTATGGCTTTTGCACAGTTCTTCTGCTAAGCTTACACCGCACCATTCAATCAATTACTCAGTATCCATTCAACACAACTATGTTGGTGCCTCATGGCATTTTTAAATAGTGTGGATATTCCTGATGGCATGTGTTAGCTTACAGCCATGTTCCTGCTCCATCTTAAAAATGTTTTGACAAAGTATGCCGGGAAGTCTTTGAACTAAAAGCTGTTAATAGTCTTATCTTTTGTGAATAAGTCTGACGGTCTTATTTATTGTGAAAACGATTTGGAGGATACTAACATTGAAGGTAATTATGAGAAAAACTAAAGTCTATTTTGCAAACAAATAAAATACCTATAAGCTTAAGATCTAAAAAATATTTGAGTCCTATGGGTTTTTTTTTTTAATTTACTATTACTTGTTTATATGAATGATAAAGATAAAGAGCCAGATGAAGACATAAAGTGTGTAAGGTCTGGGAGTCTCTCAAGCATAGCAGCTTCGATCCCCTTGGAGTTTGGGATATGTCAGTTTCCTCATATGTGTATATGTTCACCAACCTAGAAACTCTCCGAACTGCAGAATTTAGGGTTTAAGCATGATTGCCTAAATCACTGGCCATTAGTGATTAAATCCGTTGCTAGCATTTTTTGGTCTTCTGTGGAGTGTGTTAATGTGTGTTGGGGTGGGGTGTGGAGCCAAAAGTTCCAATGCACTGGTGATTACATGGCTGGTTCCTCTGGTGACCAGCCCCCATCCTAAAGTTGTCTATAGACCTCTCAGCTAAGAATCTTCTCAGTAACATACTAAAGACCCTTCCAGCACTCAGGAGATTTCAAGGGTCTTAAAAGCTCTGTGCCAGGAAACAGGACAAAGACCAAATTAATATTCTTTTATTATATCACAATTCTAGTCTTATATTAAGACATTTTAAAATTTATCTTTTAAGTTTCCTATAATCTCTAGATTCCTCCTCCATCCCTTTTGTTTACTTACAGCTTGTGGGTTAAGGGATCTTGCCTTGTACAATTCCCCACGGTCTGATCTTTGCTAATTGCACACTTATGGTAAAGTTTATTATGTTCCTTTGTCCCTGTATTTCCTGAAAATTTGAAGTTCGATCCATAGACTGGTTCAGACTCAGGTTAGGTCCCTTTGGCCAGACTATAGGAAACATTGTTGTCTTCCTTCTTAGTAATATTAGTAGGCTTTGATTCTTAATGCTTCTATCTCTTAAGTTTTTGGAGATTGTTAAGTGGTGATTTTTCCCTCAACTTATTTAACTAAAAAGAAGAAAAAAAGTTTACCCATTGCTCCCCACCCTACCTCCCACATTAAGGTAGAGAAACCTATATAAATAGCACTCTAACTTTTGTAGCATTCAGGTATTTTCAGTTTTCATCAACTTCATGCAGCCAGCATGTTCAATCAAGTTTTCCTCACTTCATTAGCCTTTAGCTATTTTACATATTTTGTCCATAGTATTCTGCTTTTTATATCGCTAGCAATTTTTACTGAATGCTAGCTATTGTGAATGATATATTGTGGAGTATCTAGATTTAGCTGTCTATATAAAGCAGGAATTTTCTAGGTCTCAACTGACTGCCCTGAATATTCAGTGAGGTCTCCCCACTCTGGCTCATGAAGTCTAACATCGCCCTGTTCTGTTTGAGTTCTGTAGGTTTTTGAGATTACATTTCCCCAGTATTTGATGTTTTTCTGTACTTGTATATTATATACATATACAGCCAAAGACTCCAGGTACTCTTCCGCAGATATATGGAGAATTTTTCCTAAATAGCTTTCTCTCATCCAGTACATCTTACTGATAATTTCAGCTTCCTCAGCCTCCCCAATAGCCTATCTTTGTTTTCACATCTCAGTAAGACTCATATGTTCTGCTTGTATTTTCTGTTGCCATATTGTATAGAAATCCCTTCTAGGCCAACATCCTGAGCAAACATAAGTCTCATACATTTTTCTTTTTCAATAAGGGATACATTCCTATAATTCCTATTTTCTGATATCTGAAAATAGTTATGTCATATTT
The DNA here is from genome assembly GCF_007474595.2 of Lynx canadensis. Lineage (NCBI taxonomy): Eukaryota > Metazoa > Chordata > Mammalia > Carnivora > Felidae > Lynx > Lynx canadensis. Next base: position 151,808,541 of record NC_044306.2, on the reverse strand, counting down.
TGTTCACTTTTCCAACGCTTTACATACTGGTATAGGACTAGACCACCTTATCTCAGTCATTGTCAGAAGCAGGGGTCTGGATTCATTTTGAAGGGAGAGCTAACACGATCTGCTCATGGATTATATGTGAGAGATAAAGAAAAGTCAAGAATGACTCTAAGACTTTTACCTGTTCACTTAGAATGATGAAGTTGGAATTCCATGAAGGGGATAGGAATCACCATGGGAGGGGCACACTGTTTGTTTCTATTGTGGGGAGATGTATGAATACCAAAAACTGAACTTTCAGACATGCAGACTTGAGGTATCTGTTAGGATCCATATAGATACACTAGGTAGGTAGTTAGATATTTAAATGTAAATGTCAGGGAAAAATGTAGACTAATGACTTAATTGAGGAGTTCTCAATGTGTAGACAAGTCTTGGGCTAGAAAACATTTCCCTACAAATCAACTGTAGATAGAAAAACAGATGACAAGTAGACCTCAGACTTTAGACCTGCTTGGGTCCTCTTTAATGGAAAATGAGTTATTAGTTGAATCACTTTTAATGGAAAATTATTTTACTCTACTTTTTCTTTTCTATATAGGCAGTACACACCGGTGGAACTTTTTTTGTTGTCTTTGAACTTGGTGTTCAAAGGGACACCAAGAGTGCAGTAATGGGGAGAAAGAAATTAAGAAATGAAAGACTAAAGCACACTGAATTCACTGTATAAAAGGAAGAGGAGGAAAAGATGGAAGAGAAAGAACTGTGTATAAGACAAGCTACACATGTGTTTGGAATAGTACATAGGGGGCGCTCAACAACATTTACTCATTAACTGTAGAAATGAATAGTTCACCCTTCTATTTCTATCCAAAATAAGAGCTTATAAGGGGAGACTTCCTGGAAAAGTCTCAGGTGGGACTAGTTTAGTTTTGAATTTGGTAAAATATAACTCTTGGAACCCATCAAGAAAAATAAAGTTATTCAATTTCATTACATTTGGCTCCATATTGGTTTCAAGTTACTTCATACTGTGGATAATGTTACTTTTAAGCCATGGACACAAATGATTTTCTGTTTGGTTCCATCCCAAACTAATGTTAGCATTTTAATAATTGAATTTGAAATGGCTTTCTTTTGTTTACTGAAGCAGTGGTGGTTATATCACAAGACTGTAAATCACTTAGGCAGTAATAAAGATGCTTCTACAGTATTACACAAGACCTAAAGTATTGTCTGTGCATTTTGTGAGAACAAAGGCCGTTGAATTTTTTTTCAGTTTGTGCAGGATTTTACCTAATTTTAAGGCAAATAGTTATTTTTATTATATACTACACACACTTGAGGGTCTAAGAAATATATTTTTTTCTTGACTGAACAAAATTATTCACTGCAAAATACTTAAATACACCTAAGAATATTCCCACAGTGACTGTAAAGTGAATAGAAAGCAGTGTTCAAATTATCAAATGAAAGTGTAGAGAAAGCAGGACGAAAGGTGACTGAGATCCAGCTGTCATTGGGTCACTCAGTTCTTGTCCCAGATGTACCAAAGAATTGGAGACCCCAGATCAGAACGGGGAGATAGAGTTGATCAAGTAGGTAAGTAGAATACACTTGCAAGAGTAAAAGCAGACCACTGCCAGAAGAAGAAGGATGGCAATGGCTCCAAGAAGCTCTACCTACAACCTTTTAAGCTTGTTTTGTGTACATGTGAATTTGGCTTTATTGATATTTTTGATTGACACCTGGTGGTTATATGACATTATGGCTTCTCAGCATGCACCTACCCATGATGCATTCTATTTGCATTTATTTATGTATTGTATATTTATGAGTGTCTTATGAGCTTTTGTTGTGACCTTAAAAGTACTTAAGGGCAAGGTGCACATTTTGAGCACATGCTCATCTCTTATAAGTCCCCTTGTGGCTTTTGAGCCAGCTCTGTGGCAAGGCCTTTCCTGTTCTGTTAGCCCTTAGAGGTAGCTCTGAAAGTGTGACTGTTAACTTTCAGGGTGGCTCCAAAGGTGTGGCCAGCACCTGCTTTAAACCTATATGTAATAAGGTTTAGATGAGGTCATGAGGATACAGTCCTCAGGATGAGATTAGTGCCCTAATAAGAATAGACCAGATAACCTTCCTTGCTCATGTCTAACTAACACAGTGTTTTGAGACTTGACAAGGTCATCCAATTAGCAGGTTACAGAGTTATGGATGGGACCCAGGATTTTCTTATCTAAAATTGCTGCAGGTTAGCATAGTCAAGAAGAAGAGGAAGAATGGGGCACTTGGGTCACTTAGTGGGTTAAACGTCTGACTTCAGCTCAGGTCATGATCTCGCGGTTTGTGAGTTCAAGCTCTGCATCCGGCTCTGTGCTGACAGTTCAGAGCCTGGAGCCTGCTTCGGATTCTCTGTCTCCCTCGCTCTCTGCCCCTCCCCTTCTCACACTCTCTCTTACTCTCTCAAAAATAAACATTAAAAAAAAAAGGCAAAGAAAATAATTAGAGTTGAGATCATTTTATACCACAAAACAATTGCAGAAGCTAACTTAATTTTTCAAAACTAAACTAGGTGTGTATATGGTCCACTGGTATCCAGCTTTATAACTCCTGTTTGTTCGGGCAAGTATCCTGTTCCCGCCACAACCGTGGCTTCAGCTGTCTTGCTGTTAGCAGCTAATTCCTTTTCACACAGAGTCACAAATTGCGGATAAAGTTTTAACCCTTCTGCTTTTCCAGAGTTAGAGTGATACTGCATGTTTCTGCCTTTTATTCTCCCACCAAGGGTAGCTTGAGGGATGATAAGAATGTTGCCAAGGAGCTCTAATACAGACACGTGCTTGCCATTTTCTGTTTCACTTAATCATATTAACCATTTTGTGAAGAAGATTTTTATTAGGTGCCTTGCAAAAACACACATAGATCACTAATGCTCCCTGAACCTCCTGGGTCTCGGTGACCCCCTTGGGTGGGTGTATTTACAGCCAGCCCCGCAGGCACTGATCCAGAACTCCCCGGGCCTGAGGTATCCGGCCACCCTCAGCTTGGGCTCAAACCCTGGCAATCTAACATGTCCAGGTCCTGGGCTTGAGGCCATTTACATTTTTAGCCATAGTAACTAATATGTAATCCTTGGAAGAATTATATTTTGAGTACATTTTCTGGTAGTTAATGACTGAGTGTGTTTCCCGAAAATTCACATGGTGAAGTCTTAACTCCCAATGTGATAGTATTTGGAGGTGGGACCTTTGGAAGGTAATAAGGTTTAGATGAGGTCATGAGGATACAGTCCTCAGGATGAGATTAGTGCCCTAATAAGAATAGACCAGATAACCTGCTTTCTTTCTTCTCTCTTCTATTTCCTCACCATTTGAGGATACACCAAGAAAGCAGTCATCTGCAAGACAGATGACTTCACCATAATTTAATGATGTTGGCATTCTGATCTCAGGTCAGACTTACATCCAGAACTGTAAGAAACAAATGTCTGCTATTTAGGACACCTAGCCCATGGCATTATGTTATAGCAGCCTGTGCTAAGATACTGTATTGGATTTCGATTCTTCTCTCTATGACTTGTAAATAGAGATTTCCAAAGGTCTGCTGTTTTAGTGAATCAAATTTTTAAATTTTTATTAATAAAGTAAATTTGAGAGAGAGACAAAGAGAGACGAGAGAGTGAGTGGGGGAGGGGCAGAGAGTGAGGGAGACACAGAATCTGAAAGAGGCTCCTGGCTGTGAGCTCTCAGCACAGAGCCCAATGTGGGGCTCGAACTTACAAGCCATGAACTGACCTGAGCCAACTATCATATGTTCAAGCAATTCTACTTTTGGGTATTTATCTGAAGAAAACAAAAATGTCAATTCAAAGATAGATAGATAGATAGATAGCAGCATTATTTACAATAGCTAAGACATAAAAGTAACCTAAGTGTCCATTGATAAGTGAATAAAGATGATGGATGTATGGATGTATATATGCATTCCTTCACTGGACATACTTCATTTTATTGTACTCACTTTACTGCACTTTGTAGATACTGCCTTCTCTACGAATTGAAGATTTATGGCAACTCTCGAGCAAGTCTATCAGTCCCATTTTGCTCTCAGCATTTGCTCACTCCATGTCTGTCATATTTTGATAATTCTTGTAATATTTCAAACTTTTTCATTGTTATTATATTTGTAATGGTGATCTATGATCAATGATTATGATTTGCTGAAAGTTCAGATGATGGTTAGCATTTTTTAGCAATAAAGTAATTTTTCATTAAGGTACGTACTTTTTTTTGACATAATGATATTGCACACTTACTAGTCTACAGTAGAAACAGAACTTTCATATATGTATTAGGAACCAGAAAAATTATTTGTTGTAAAGATCACTTTATTGCTGTGGTCTGGAACTGAACTTGTAGCATCTTCAAGGGACTCCTGTGCCTCAGAATATTACTCAGCATTAAAGAAGAAAGAAATGTTGCCATTTGTGACATCATGGATGGGCTTACAGAGTATTATGCTAAGTGAAATAAATCTGAAAAAGACAAATACTTATATGTGGAATCTAAACAAGACAAACAAACAAAATAAAGCAAACTTATAGAGAACAAAGTGTTGGTTGGTGACCAGCTGGGAGATGCTGAAGGTGATCAAAATATGTGAAGGGGACTAAGAGGTACAAACTTCTAGAAGAGAGAGAGAGAGAGAGAGAGAGAGAGAGAGAGAGAGAGAGAGAGAGAGTGGGACCAATACTGTATGCTCTCACTTCTGTATTAGAAATTTAAAAATAAATAAATAAACAGATAACACAAATTCATAGAAAACATCAGATCTGTGATTACCAGAAATAGGGGTGGGGAAGGGGGAAATGGAGGAAGGTGGTCAAATTTTCAGTTACAAGTACTAGGGATGTAATGTACAACATGATGACTATAGTTAACACTGCTGTTTGGCATACGTAAAAGTTGTTTGGCATATATAAAAGTTGTTAAGAGTAAATCCTCAACGTTCTCATCACCAGGAAAAATAAATGTATTTTCTTTTTTTTTCGCTGTATCTATATGAGGTGATCAGAGTTAACTTACTGTAGTAATCATTTCATGGTATGTGAAATGGTAAGTGAAATCATTATGCTGTACACTTTACTTATGTGGTGATATGTCAATTACATCTCAATATAACTGAGGATAAGACACTTGAAAAATATTATTGATGGATTTGAGTACTGAAAACATATAGCTTTTAAAGTTCTAAAACATAGAAAAGCAGTAAGTTAATAAACAAGAAGTAAAGATCAAACTAGGAAAATATTTAAAAAAAACATTATTAATGAAGTGTTACTATCCGCGATATATATGAAGTTTCCATAAGTAAGAAACATTAGATTCTACATAAAATAAGAAGATGCATAAGGAGACAATGTGTAGAGCAAACAAAATTGGCCAATTCACTTAGAAATATATCATGCTTAAAAGTGAAACTAATGTGCAGTTTTAAAGTGTTTTGTCTATCACATTTGCAAAGTTATAAATAAATCCTGGAATATATCATAGTTTTCAAGCATAAATTATGTTTAAGCATAAACTAGTACTATCTTTATGAGACATATTTAGGCATAATTTTAACTTTTTTGGTTTGTTTGCCATATTTTGACCCAGAATTTGCATTTTTGGGGATCTAGCTTAAAACCTCCACACTGTGGAATAATTAATGTTCCATACATTTATTTCATCATTAATCACAGTAATCCAAAATTAACATTAAAAATCTCAGAGAGATACTTTTCTTTAGTGGTTACTGATCCCAATACCCACTCTCCTTTTCTTTTTTTTTTAATACTAGAACATTGATAATTTTAGCTGGATGCATGACCATCTACTTAAAGACCACATTAGCAAGACTCTGGTAAGTTCAAAATTGCCATACCTTGTCCAGTAAGATAGCAGCAGATGGTGAATGTCACTGTCTAATAATTCCTGAAAAGAAAATGCTACCCATTCAAGTATGTTTTCTGACATTCAGCCTTATTTAGATGAGGCATGGTGACAGAAACAACCTAGGGGATGGTAGCCTAACAGTATAGAGGATACCTCTTTCCCTCCAACTCATCTGGCATTTCAGAACTTTTAGAAAAGACGAGCATGATTATTACATTGTTTAAGACACCACTATCAGTTCTCAAAGAGCATTGACCACGTCTTAACTAATAGTTTTCTGTACTTTCCCAATAATCTACAATGAATATCTACACAGATAACACAAGTCAACATTTAAAAGAAGAAAGTGGGGCGCCTGGGTGGCGCAGTCGGTTAAGCGTCCGACTTCAGCCAGGTCACGATCTCGCGGTCCGGGAGTTCGAGCCCCGCATCAGGCTCTGGGCTGATGGCTCAGAGCCTGGAGCCTGTTTCCGATTCTGTGTCTCCCTCTCTCTCTGCCCCTCCCCCATTCATGCTCTGTCTCTCTCTGTCCCCAAAATAAATAAACGTTGAAAAAAAAAATTAAAAAAAAATAAAATAAAAATAAAAGAAGAAAGTAACCAAAAATAAAACGGGACAGAATTCACTCAACTGGTGTTTTACTGCTAAAAGCTGATGGTCTTAACTCTAAGCTATTTGGGTGCTTAAGAATTTCTTAGGACTTATCACTAGAAAATATTCTATATGTAAGTAATAGATGTAATATACTGACTTTAAACGAATGCTTTTATGTGTATATTCATATATACATGAATATAACAGAATTGGGGGAAAGGTAATATATAACAGCCTTGTTGAATTAGCAGAAGGTCCTCTATACTTAGAAAAAAAACCAACAGAATAATGTTAGCACTATGCTTCTTAGAGAAACCTTGCATTTTAGCATTGTCAAATAGACTTAGAAATAGTTATTCTGTATAATGATAACCATTAATTTGGGTTAACTTTTTAGTCATAATTAAGTGACTATAATACAACAACCTAGCTCATCGAGTTAGATGAGGATTAAAAAATAACTTATCACTGTAGCTAGCACGCACACATGGAGTTCCATAAAGATTAGTTTTTGTGATTATGATAAGCAAATTTAGAGATGAGATACTAAGATTAAGTGACAAACAGAAAACGTATACCTGGGTACCTCTCAATGGACGTTAAGGTTAGAAAGTTAATGTGGATTAATTGAAAAGGACTACATGGTAGTTAATAATTTTTCACTTATTCAGTTAGTAATTCAAAGCTGGAGATGTGCCTTGGAATAAAGATATAACAAAACACATATTTTAAGATATTGAACCGTGTCAAATTATACTTAACATGTGTATTTAAAATTTATTGTGCTATGACCTTTTTACTGGCACACATGACTAATATCCTCCAATGATGCTATAGAGGCAAAGTGTTTTCATAGATGAAATATTTTTATAGGCAGAATGTAGCCTCAATAGAGAATAATTATTTTATTTCTAGTATCATTCAGTATCAAAAGACTGCTTAATATCATCATTAATAAACTTAAATGTAAAAAAAAAAAAGAAAAAAATTAAAAAAAATAAACTTAAATGTAATATCTGTCTGGGTGTCATTGCTCACTTTTATAGAATGTCATCTAGAGTAAGAAGATGCAGGAGATTATGTTTGAGTTCTATACTACTCCACGTAAATTATGTAATGTGTTTTTTAGGTAGGTGAAGGAGTAGAAGTGGGATAAAGTAGGCTGAGTAAATTCATTAGGGATACATGTAAGCTGTGTTTTAATTATACATTATCCCAAGGTAATATATACCTAATAAACTATATACATAACTATATATAACTATATGAGAAACTACGTATATAACAGTTTATGTTACTGAAAACCATAGATTTGTAAAAATATATCCATTTTCTTTCTTCTAAGCCTGGCTTTCATGTTTTCTGATATTAATTACTCCATCATTATTTTCCCTTAACTTTTATTACCAATCTTATTAGAATGTAAGCTTCTCAGCAGAAGAATATAGGTCTGTTTTATTCAACAGTTCATCATCATCATCAAACTGCCTTGCAATAAAACTGCCATATAGTCTCTTACACATATAAATAAAATGTTTAATAAATACATATTTTTAACTAAAGAGAATCAGCAACATTAGTAAAGGAAAGAAACTTGGAGATCATCAAGTTTTCGTAAATAAGAAAACTGAGGCCAAGAGAGGACAGACAAAAAAGCTCAAGATCACAGAACAAGTCTATGGGAGAGATTATATGGTCATGCGAATAGTGGTAATTTTGGATTTTTTCCTTTAAACGTTATTGCAATATCCATTCTCTCTTTCTTCTTTTTAGTAAGAAAATATTTCTCATTATTATTTTTAATCACTTTCCCTTTTAACGATAAAGGATAGTCTCTTTAATAAAAATGAGTTGTTGGGAAAATGAATGAACATAGCGTTAAGGGTAGTTTCTCTGGTCACCATGCATGATGTTTCTGAAGTATGCAGTGGATAAAACATTAAGATTAACTTAATGTATATGGATAACATTTCTACAAACTAGTTTCAGTCATAAAAAATATAGCACAGAAAATGTCATTTCCAAAGTACAAAGAGTTTCATGGTTGTGCTAGGATTCAAACTGAGGACTTTCTAGTTCAAGTGTAGAATTTTCTATGAAATAAACGTATATATATGTTAAATTAGCACGGTTTCAGAATAAATAATAGATAAATGTAGTGCACACTAGTAACCAATTTTAAGTTTCTATTCTCTTTTCCTCCTTCAGACGCTCTACCTGGTGACTGTATTTTACAACCTCTCTTTCAGTTTGATATGGTCATATGACTGTGTCCACACTAATGGCATATGAACAGAGGTGGTATGTGCAACTTTTGATGTATCATTGTGTTGCACTATTTCCCCTGGAAAAAAATGTTAGAACACAGACCTGGTAGTACTTTGTCTTGGACCGTGCAGATCAGGACAATACCTTGGAGTATGGGCAGATTTATAAAGGATCTTGGTTACTGAATGATATTTTTTAAAATGTTTATTTATTTTTGAGAGAGAGAGAAAGAGAGCACACATGCATGCAAGCAGGGAAGGGACAGTGAGAGAGGGGGAAAAGGATCCAAAGTGGGTTCATTTGGCTCTGTGCTAACATCAGAGAGCCTAAAGTAGGGCTTGGACTCATGAGCTGTGAGATCATAACCTGAGCCAAAGTCAGAAGCTTAACCGAGTCACCCAGGATGTCTAGGTCTCATTTTTACTACATCCTTAGCCATATGTATGTAGCCTATACACTTACTAATATAAAGTAAATAAGAAATCAAGAGAGACAGAAGGGATGTAACTCTAACTTAAGCAAGAGATCAGAACTCAGATCCTGGAAGCCAAGAGTAGGTGGAAAATAGAAGACCAAGAATTGGACAGGGTAATTAATGACAACTACAGACTGGGAAACATATACTGCTTATGGACACAAAGAACTCATGCTGGATATGCTTAAGAGTAATAAATAGATAAAAGGAGAAGGTCTGTTCCTTTTCAGGTTATCTCAGAGAAATTAGAGTGGAAATAAAGTAAAAAAAAGTAATGAGGATGAAGGTCTTCTCAGGGAGATAAGCAAATAGATGAGAAGCAAGAGAGTTAAATGAACAGTATGGTGAGAATTAATGTGTATCTAAATATGAAGAATTATTTACAAATACACTCATTGAGGGGCTTTTTAAAAGGTTCATTAAGTAGTAGGGACTGAGCTTATATTCTCTTGGCTGAATTAAGTAATGGTTCTGAACCTCAGCTTTATCACCTGAAAAATAGTGGTTTTAAGAATTTGATAAAAACACGATGGAAAGAAAATGGCACATAAAAGTCTAATCATTCTTGTTTATATCATTGTTAGAGAAAATGAGGCAACTAATTCTCTGTAGGATCTGACATCATCAAAGTAGAATATAATAATTTATCTGTGCTCTTGAAAAATAAGTAGACATCTTTTAGGCAGAGAGCAAGATAGGGTTTTTCAAACAGAAGAAAGTATAGACTTAAAGGCAAAGAATCAGGTAAGATCATCATATATAGAGGAAATTAATAGAGATTTACAAAGCTTGGAACATAGGTTACAAAATAGAAAATAACTGAACAAGTAGATAGGGACAAAATCTGAAAGATTTAACTTCCAATTTAAAGATATTAGACATAATCCTATGTGTTAAAAAGCATACTTTTTTTTAACCAAAGAGTGATATGAAAGGTATATTTTATACAAAGAAATCCAAGCTTCATTATGGTGTATGGAAGAACAAAACAGGCCACTACAGGGAGATTGGACAAAAGATTTGGAAAGAGAATTGATAAGTCAGGGGAAACAGGCATACATAAAGAAAACAAAAAAATGATTGAAGAGATAATCTGAAAATAGAATCAGTATCACTTGGTAAATAACTGGATGTGGGATACTCTGTAACTTGAGAAACTCATGATTCTAATAAGCAAAATTTCAAAAACTGGGAAAGAAATAGATTTTTAGAAAAGAAATGAGTAAGTTTTATGAAATTGTGATTGTTGCCAAAAGTATAGGGATATGGGTATGCCTCAGGTATATATACTTAAGGTAAAATGATGCATATAAGAGTAACATAAAAATCATATTTTTGCTATATTGTTCATCTCCTATATCTTCATACTTCTTCATAAGGAGTTTGTATATTTAATATCAGCTGCTTACTCCCAAGAAAGTATTTGAATTTCAGTGTGAAGGAGCTCGTTGTATGACAAAAGGAACAGAATGAGGAAGACATTAAACATGGCCCCTGCATTTATAAAGCTGAGTCTAGAGTGAGGAAGCAGATAAATTGTGATGGTTAATTTTATGTGTCAACTTTGACAAGGGAAATGGATGTCCAGATTAAACAATATTCTTGGTTGTGACTTTGAGTATTTCTGAGCAAGATTACCATTTGAATGAGTAGACTCATTAAAATAGATAGTCTTCCCCAATGTGGGTGAGTATCATCCAATCTGTGAGGGCTCCAATAGAACAAAAAGGTTTATGAAGGAGGAATTCACCCCTTTTTGTTTCCTTCATCCCTTCCTGAGCCAGGATATCAGGTCTCCTGCCCTTGAACTGAGATTTGCACCATCAGCTCCCCTGGTTTTTAGGCCTTGGGAATAGGACTGGGATTACACCAACGGCTTTGTGGGGTTTCCATCTTGCAGATAACAGATCATAGGACTTCTCAGGCTCCATAAAAGCGTGAGCTAAATTATTACAATCTCTTTATATAAATCCACTATGGCTTTATTTCTCTGGAGGACTCTAATACACAAACTAAGAGAAATTTGTTGATCAAGGTACCATCATGACCAATGGTGAGGAGAATAGCAAGGTGAAGTCTAGCTTGTGGGGTTATACTCACATGGTAAATGGAATCACACAGCTATTCTCAGTCATGTTTCCTGTTGAAAGGATTTCTGTCCCTAATAGAAATGAAGTGAACACCTTCCAGTAGCAACAGCTAATATATATGAAGAAGAATAGAAGCAAAAAACCACTCATCTAATCTAGAAAGGCCTGATGGACAAGCAGGGAGAGGAGAAAAAAAGAAAAACACTGGCCTATATGAAACCATTTCATCTGAAAACTTTCAACTTCAGTAAAAGGGGTTTGTTTAGTCCTAACAATTTCTTCACCAACTCAGGCTAATATTAAATTTAGTCCTCTGTAAAATCCCAAGAAAAACATAAGTAAATTGAAACTAAGAGATAAAGAAAAAACTTTCACTGAACTTGTAATTTAACAAAAATTGTTATCTATAGATAAGATAAGGAACAGGGTGAAGAGGCAATGATGGAAGGGTGCCTTTTCGAAACACACCCTGTTACTGTAGTTTTGGTTTAGAAAATATATAAATATTTTACATATTCACAAAGAAAATTTTAATTTACAAAAGCCCCCTTCACCAAAAAAAAAATTGAAAAAAGTAAGTAAAGAAACTCAACTTTATACCAAGGTGGAGAGATAGCCACATACAGAAATAAATTACTTTAAATGACTTTGAAATAAATTAGAAGCACAAAGAAATAGTAAATATTATTTAGCAGTTTAAATTTGGGGTGTAATCAATATTTCGAATTTAAACTTATTGTGTAGAATAACACAACTGTGTTTTACCTTAATGTTATAAACCAAATACTTCAGTAAAAAAGAATGAGATCAAGATCCAACCAGTTTAAATTTTATAATGTTAAAATTGAGTCTGAAATATGATAAACCTATAATTTTTCTTAGGAAAACTACATTTTTCTATCTAAAGAAAGGTTTGTATCTTCAAAAACAGCCATGTCGTGAATGACAAGAAAGAGTAAGAAACTCCAGATGAACAATCAAGAGAAATAACAAAAGAATTCTTTGAAATTCAGAGTATTCAATATTCAATACTTAGAAATACTGAAACGATTTTAAAGTTTAATGTAAAAATTTCAAAAACACTGTCATAAAATAATTTTTCTGCAATATAAACCAGTAAAATATTGCTGAAATCATTGACTGAACAAACGCTTTTAGGTCAAATTAGATTTTTGTAAACAAAGAATCCTGTGACTAGCTTCAAAGTTAGTTCTGTTAAATTAAGAAAAAATCCCATTTACAATTGTACCAAAAATAAGATACACAGAATAAACCTAACCAAAGAGGTGAAACAGGTATACTCTGAAAACTAGAAAACATTGATGAAAGAAATTAAAGACACAAAAAAGTAGAAAAACATTCCATGCTCATGGACTGGGAGAACAATTATTGTCAAAACGTTTATACTACCCAAAGCAACCTACACATGTACTGCAATCCCTAACAAAATATGAACATCCTTTTTCACAGAACTAGAACAAAGAATCCTAAAATTTGTATGGGACCACAAAAGACCCCGAATAGCCAAAGCAATCTTGAAAATGAAATCAAAGCTGGAGACATCACAATTCCAGACTTCAAGTTATATTACAAAGCTATAGTCATGAAGAGAGTATGGAACTTGCACAAAAACAACAGAACAGAAGAGAAGACTCAGAAATGAACCCAAATCTATATGGTCAATTATTCTTTGGCAAAGCAGGAAAGAATACCTAACCGGAAAAAAGACAGTCTCTTCAATAAATGGTGATCGGAAAACTGGACAGCAGCCTAAAAAGAGAAAGAAACTGGGACACTTTCTTATACCATATGCAAAAGTACACTCAAAATGGATGAAAGACCTAAATGTGAGACCTGAAACCATAAATAAATAAACCATAAAATCTTAGAAGAGAACACAGGCAGTAATTTCTTTGACATCAGCCAAAGTAACTCTTTTGTAGATAGGTCTCCTGAGGCCAGGGAAACAAAAGCAAATATAAGCTCTTGGGACTATATCAGGAAAAAAAAGGAAAACAAACAAACAAACAAAAACACCTTTTGCATAGCAAAGGAAACAACCAACAAAACTAAAGGGCAATCTATGGAATGGGAGAAGATATTTGCAAATGACATATCCAATAAAGAGTTAGTATCCAAAATATATAAAAAATTTATACAACTCAACACCCCAAAACCAAATAATCCAATTAAAAATGGGCAGAGGATATGAACAGACATTTCTCCAAAGAAAACATACAGATGACCAAAAGACACATGAAAAGATGTTCATCATCACTAGCCATCAGGAAAATGTAAATCAAAACTACAATGAGATATCACCTCATACCTGTCAAAATGGGTAAAATCAACAACACAAGCAACGACAAGTATTGGAGAGGACGTGGAGAAAGGGAAACCCTCTTGCACTGTTAGTGGAAATACAAATTGATGCAGCCACTCTGGAAAACAGTATGGAGGTTTCTCAAAAAAGTTAAAAATAGAACTACCTATGATCCAGTAATCACACTACTGGGTATTTTCCTAAAATTTGCAAAAACACTAATTCAAAGGGATACATTCACCCCTATATTTATAGCAGATTGTATACAGTAGCCAAGATATGGAAGCAGCCCCAGTATACATCAGCTGATGAATGGATAAGGAAGGAGTGAGTGTGTGTGTGTGTGTGTGTGTATGTGTGTGTGTGTGTATGTGTATAATTAGGTATGTATACATACACACACACACACACACACACACACACACACAGAATATTATTTGGCCATATAGAAGAATGAAGCCTTGCCATTTGCAATGACATGGATGGAGCTAGAGAGTATAATGCTAAGCGAAATAAATTAGAGAAAGAAAAATACCATGGGCTTTCACTCATATGTGGAATTTAAGAAACAAAACAAATGAGCAAAGGGAAAAAAGAGAGAGAAAGAAACAAATCAAAAACAGAGTTGTAACCTCTAAAGAACACTTTGGTGGTTACTAGAGGGAAGTTAGGTGGGCAGATGGGATAAAGCGTAATAGGGATTAAGGAGGGCACTTATCGTGATGAACACTGAGTAATGTATGGAATCATTGGATCACTATATTGTACACCTGAAACTAACATAACACTGTAAGTTAACTAAATAGAACGAAAATAAAAACTAAAGAAACTACTTCTTTTAAAATTCTCAGGAAAGGGTCCCCTGGGTGACTCAGTCGGTTAAGTGTCTGACTGCCTCAGGCCATGATCTCACAGTTCGTGAGTTTGAGCCCCACTTCTGTCTCTATGCTGATAGCTCGGAGCCTGGAGCCTGCTTTGGATTCTGTGCCTGAGCTCCTCTCTCTGTCTGTCTGTCTGTCTCTCTCTCTTCTCACTCTCAAAAATAAACATTTACAAAAATAAAATTCTTAGGCAAGTGTTACTCAACATTTTCAGATTTGGATGAGCAAAAGGTAATTCATAAAGGTAATCCGTAAGCAATGGATGTAATTATTTATGATTTATTCGGGATTTCTTTTTAAGTTCCAGTTTAGTTGGTCGTTGTTTTTAGTTTTTTTTTAAGAAATACATTATGTTAATCTTTCTTTTCTGGGAAGTAAGAAACATGGGCTTTCAAAAACCTATCTATTTGCATGGCATTATTTTGTATGTTATTATTATACACAGAACACCATGGCCATGGTTTATTTAGATTAGATTTATTTATCTTAATTTAGAAAAAACCTGTGGTATTTACTACTAAAACATTATCTTTAAGATTTTTTTTAAATGTAAGATTTCAGGCACAAAAATTGAATGGTTAAAGAAATGTCTTTCTATTAATGTGCTGCTTATATAATAACTGAGCACCTCAGAAATAGAGAGTGATATTTAAACTCAGTGGGAAGATCATGAATATCAGAGTTCCACTTAACAAACATTCTTGACAGGTTTTTATTTATTTTTAATATGCTAGCAAAAACATTTAACAGAACTCAGGGTGATTTTCAGTATGCTCTCACACAATCTTAGTACTTCATGTGAACTTCAGGCATCTGTGAAGTGATCATTTACTTTCACTTCTTTCCCAATTCACTTTGTCTAAAATGACTTGACACAACATAAATTTACTTTATTTCACTTACAAATATAAAAAGAGAAGTCTTTTTGTTTTATGAATTAGTTTCCCTTTGTCCATATATCTTTCCCAGCTGACAAAAATAATGTATATTAGAGTCTGTGTTAATCTCAAATTCCTCTAGACTTTTAGTCAGGTAAACATGAAAATCTGCATATTATAATTACTATAAACCTGGAAAGGTTAATTTGGACATAATTTTTAATGTATCATCTGCTAGACTTGGAAAACAATGATAATTTTACTTCGTCTCATGCTTTCTCTCGAACCTCCTTTCAAAACTTTTCCAACTTCGGCCTTCCAGAAACCAGGGAATTTCAAACTATAAAAATATACTTAATATATACGTTTCAAACTAATCAATTTTACATAACAAAATAGTTTTAGTCTCAATATTGTTACATGAGTTTGATTTGGTCTGTGTATGATCTTTTGGGATTTCTGTTTTGTCTCCTGATATCATTTTCTTGAATGTACCATGTGGCAATACTACCTACTATTTTTCTTGTTTTCTAAAAATTGCTTGTAAAACCTCCCAGAGTATTTAACGAAAATGTTAAATTATTTGAAAAATAGTTATTTTAGCTATATTTATTACTATGAAATTTTTTATAAGCTGTGATGCTGTATTTTTAATCTATTGATGCAGCTGTGTTCTTTTCGTTAAAATATTTTAAACCGTTTGTATTCATATAGCTCTAATTTCTAATAAATCCATGAATCTCAATGTTTATAATGGGTAAACTTTTCTTAAATATTTACTTGATGAATTTTTCATATTCTAGAATTTTCCCTTAACCATGTTTGCTTTTGTGAATATGTCAATTTGTATGTTGAGGTCTGAAACAGGTTTCTGACAATTATGTTGAGATAATAAACAATAATCTAGTTGATCTTTCTCTTTACAGTTCAAAGAAAACAATCATGAGATAATTAAAATAAGACAAAACTGAATGCTAAGACCCTGAGTTTTTAACTCAGTGCCAGAAATTAATATCACAAAAGTCATACTTTTCCAATGTGAGTGGAATAAAACAAATAAATAATAAAAAGATTTCCTAAATAATTTCTAAGTTCTTTGGAGTTTAAAAATTCTAGAAAATTATACTTTTGTTGATATGACCTATATATAGTTATATATATTTATATTATTTTATGTATATATTATATATACAATGCTGAATGAATATTAAAATTGGACATCTTAATTTCTTTTCAGCTTCAAGTTTTTATGTAAATTCCAGTTAGTTAACCTACAGTGTAATATTAATTTCAGGTGTGCAATATAGCAATTCAACACTTCCATACATCAGCCTGTGCTCATCATGACAGGTGAATTCCTTAATCCCCATCTTCCATTTAATCCATGCCCCCACCCACCTCCTCTCTGATAATAATCCCTGTGCTCTCTGTAGTTCAGTGTCTGTTTTCTGGTTTGCCCCCACCTTTTTACTCTTTTTCCCTTATGTCTGTTTTGTTTCTTAAATTCTACATGAGTGAAATCATATGGTATTTGCCTTTCTCTGACAGATTTATTTCACTTAGCTGTACACTCTCTAGCCCCACACGTGTCATTGCAAATGGCAAGATTTAATTCTTTTTGATGGTTGAGTAATATTCCATTCTATATAAATATCACATCTTCTTTATCCATTCATCAGTCAGTGGACATTTGGGCTCTTTCCATGATTTGGCTATTATTAAAAATACCGCTGTAAACATCAGGGTGCATGTGACCCTTCAAATCAGAATTTTTGTAACATTTGGGTAAATACCTAGAGGCGCAATTGCTGAGTCAGGGTAGTTCTATTTTTAACTTTTTGAGGGACTTTCATACTGTTTTTCAGAGTGGCTGTACCAGTTTGCATTTCCACCAACAGTGTAAGAGGGTTCCCCTTTCTCTGCATTCTCCCCAACACCTGTTTCCTGTGCTGTTAATTTTAGCCATTCTGACAGGTGGGAAGTGATAGTGCATTGTAGCCTTGAATTGTATTTCCCTGATAGTGATGTTGAGCATCTTTTCATGTGTCTGTCATCTAACTTCATGTTTTTGAAAAATTGTTTATTCGTGTCTTCTGTTCATTTTTTAATTGGATGGCTTGTTTTTTGAGGTGTTGACTTTTATAAGTTCTTTATATATTTTGAATACTAGCCTTTTACCAGATATGTCATTTGCAAGTATTTTCTCCCATTCCATAAGTTGCCTTTTAGTTTTGTTGATTATTTCCTTCCCTTTACAGAAGGTTTTTATCTTGATGAAGTCCCAATAGTTTATTTTTTTCTTTTGTTTCCCTTACTAAAGGAGACATTTCTAATAAGAAGTTGCTATGGCTGATGTCAAGGAAGTTACTGCCTGTGTTCTCCTCTAGGATTTTGATGATTTCCTATCTCACATTAAGGTTTTTCATCCATTTTGAGTTTCTTTTGTATGTAAGAAATTGGTCCAGTTTTATTCTTTTGCAGGCTGCTGTCCAGTTTTTCCAACACCATTTGTTAAAAAGACTTTTCCATTGTGTATTCTTTCCTTTTTTGTCAAAGATTAGTTAACCATATAGTTGTGGATCCATTTCTGGGTTTTCTCTTCTGTTCCATTGATCTATGTGTTTGTTTTTGTGCCAGTGCCCTATTGTCTTGATCACTACTTATTTGTTGTTTTTTTTCTTTCATAAATGTCATAGCAGGTTTATTAGTAAGAGCCATAAATGGAAGCGGTCAAAATATCTATCAACAGGTGAATGGATAAATAAGCAACCATATGGAACAATCTAAAAATCATTATTCTACTTGAAAATAAGCCAGATTACGGGGAGGGGGGGAGGGAGGGAGGGAGGGAGACAGAGAGAAAACACTGAGTGATTCTACACATAAGATTCTAAGAATACAAACTCATCTATATTTGTAATATAACTTGAAGTCTGTGATGCGTCCAGCTTTGTTTTTCTTTTTCAAGATTGCTTTAGCTATTTGGGGTCTTTTATGGTTCCATACAAATTCTGGGATTTTTTGTTCTAGTTACGTAAAAACGATGTTGGTATTTTGATAGTGATTGCATTAAATGTGGAGATTGCTTTGGGTAATATAGACATTTTAACAATATTTGCTTTTCCATCCATGAGCATGGAATGTTTTTCCATTTCTTTGTGTCATCTTCAATTTCTTTCGAAATTGTTTTATAGTTTTCAGAGTACAGATCTTTTACTTTGGTTAGGTTTATTCCTAGGTATCTTATGGATTTTGGTACAATTGTAAATGAGATTGATCCCTTGATTTCTCTTTATCCTTCTTCATTGTTGGTGTATAGAAGTACGTATCTACATATATTATCATGTCATTGGCAAATAGTGAAAGTTTGATTTCTTCCTTGCCAATTTGGATGCCCTTTGTTTCTTTTTGTTTTCTGATTGCTGAGATTAGGATTTCCAGGACTATGTTAAATAAAAATGGTGAGACTTGGGGCTCCCGAGTGGCTCAGTCAGTTAAGCTTCTGACTTCAGCTCAGGTCATGATCTCACAGCTTATGAGTGTGAGCCCCACGTGGGGCTCTGTGCTGACAACTCAGAGCCTGGAGTTTGCTTAGGATTCTGTGTCTCCCTCTCTCTCTGTCCCTCCCCCACTCACACTCTGTCTCTCTCAAAAATAAATAAATATTAAAACAAGTTTTTAAAAATAAAAATGGGAAGACTTGACATCCCTGTTTTGTTCCAGACTGTAGATGAAAAGTTCAGTTTTTCCCCATTGATGATGATAATATTAACTGTGGATTTTTTGTATATGACCTTTACAATGTTGAGATATGTTCCCTCTATCCCTACTTATTGATGTTTTTTCAGACTTTTGTAGTGGTTACTCCACAAAGGACTTGAAACCAAATGCTTCTGTTTTTTTGACTTAGGTATCAAAATATTGGGATAGTTTTTTTTTTGGTTATTTCTTTTTAGAATATTAGTTATTACTGCCCTCATTTTTGTCTGAAAGTAGTGTTGGAGAATATGGATAGGACAGATCTAGAATTGCTGATCATTAGGGAAATATTAAACTATTAATAGTATTTAGAGAGAAAATAGAAAAATATAATACTTTTGTAACAGTATTTTCTTTGTAGTATTAAAGTTATTTATGTGCATTCTTTTATATACTCTAAGAAAAAGGCAGTATATCTGATTCATATCTCACTCATGACATGCATGAATGTATACTTAATAAATGATGTAATTATTTCTATTGCTTGCTTCTCTTGCAGGGTAAGTTTTTTTTTTTAATTTTTTATTTTTTAATGTTTACTTTTGAAAGAGCATGAGTGGGAGAGGGGCAGAGAGAGAAGAAGACAAAGAATCCGAATCAGGCTCCACGCTGTCAGCACAAAGCCTATCGTGAGGCTCAGACCCACCAACTGTGATATCATGACCTGAACCAAAGTCAGACACTCAACCAACTGAGCCCCCCAGGTGCCCCAGGGTCAGTTTCAAGGATAAGAAAAAAGAGAAAAGAATCTCATATATCTTTAAACTCTTTTTTTATTTCCTGAAGTTTAATTCTTTCTGAATTAGGAAAACCAAGCAAACAAAAATATACCCTCACTCTCAGTGTTGGTCTCCATTCTGGCTCCTTCTCAGTCTCCTCTCTATATGGCACTAACTCTGGTCTTGCCAAGGCCCCAGATTTACAGAGCAAGGAAGCCAAGGTTCAGGAGTCCTCACCGGTGTGTTCTTCCCCAGTGGTTTGTATCGTAGGGAGACCAACCAGACTGCTTTATCAAATGTAGAAGATATGTGCCAGCATGCATGCCATCACCCTTCTCTTTATTGTAGTTCTCTCTCAAGGGCTTGAATTTAAATTTTAGTTCTATCATCCTTCTGGGGAGGATAACTAAAGATTAAGAAAAATAATGTTCTCTAACAGAACTCTACTTCAGTGGTTCTCCACCCTGGTTTACATGGGAATCCCCTAGAAAACTTTAAACATCATGACCAAGCTGCCAAAGAGAAAAAAACTAATAAAGTTGATGTGGGAAGGGACATCACAATTCTCACATACAGTCAATTTGACAATCAGTGACTTGGAAGCTACCTGGATCACCTGCTCAAAAAATGACAAAATGATCTGAAGATAACAAAAAGAAACATAACTAAAGCTCATTATCTCCAGCCTTGCCTTATTTGAGAATTATGGGTATGATTTATCTTTTCTTAATGACCCATTAAAAAGGTTTTATAATGGGGATGCCTGTGTGACTCAGTCAAATGGCTCTTGATTTTGGCTCTGGTCATAGTCTTATGGTTCATGGAATCGAGCACCATATCACACCCACACTACGTGTAGAACCTGCTTGGGATTCTCTCTTTCCCTCTCTCTCTGCCCTTCCACCACTTGCACTTTGTCTCTCTCAAAATAAATAAACATTTAAAAAAAAGTGTTTGCAATCGCTCTCTATGTGATATTGAAAATTACAAATTTAAGCAGCGACAACTCCCTGAACTGCCTCAAGATGAATGTGACTGAGGGATGCTACACATGGTTATATGCGTACACTCTCACATGCACGTTTTATCCAAGGGAATCTATTTTCACCTCAGATTCCTTTCATCAAAGAGAACCTAATCTATTGTTTCCCATTATGACTGTGCAATCAAGAAAGAAGAATATAAGACATGGAGAATGCATTGTCCGTGATTGAAAAAAACACATTAATCTAGTAAATACACAGAAATAGCCTTTCAGTTCTTCCAGTATATGCTTTAAGTGCATACACCTACATAGTTTTACCTTGTAGCCCCTCCCACTCCTAGTTAACATAAGATCTGTTCTTCACCTGAAGATTTCCAACCACTGGTGTTTTCAAGATTATAGTCCTGTAAGAGCAGAGTGGCTACGCTTATACATAATTCAAATGGGAAATATAAGTTTTTTTCAAATTTATGTTTGGCTATTTTTCCAAATTTGAGTTCATTATTAGCCATAATTGCTAAGGGGAAAACATATCCTTTCTTAAATATGAGACACAAATATTTTATTTAGAAAAATAGAACCTGTGGGGCTCCTGGGTGGCTCCGTGGGTTAAGTGTCCAACTTAGGGTCAGGTCATGATCTCACAGTACTGACAGCTCAGAGCCTGGAGCCTGCTTTTGATTCTGTGTCTCCCTCTCTCTCTCTCTGTCCCTCCCCTACTTGTGTTCCATCTCTCTCAAAAGTAAATAAACATTTAAAAAATTTAAAACATAGAACCTGATATTTCTCTGTACAGCATCCACTTGAGAAGCTTTCTTGTTTATATTCCCATGACTTTTTAAAAGAAATCTTTCAATTTTATTGACTATATTTTCTGTTTGCTTATGTTAATTTATATGATCTATCACTATGGTTTTATTGGTAAAATTTCCTTCTCAAAAAGTTGGAACAAAATGTTATATATAAACAGATTAATCACTGAATTCTAATAAAAGACCTCAAATTTACCTTCCAAGTTCACTGAGTTTGTGCATTAAGTCAATCAATCAGTCAGTCAGTTAGTCAATAAATGTTAATTGAGAACCGGTCTCTGCATATGATTAGGTTTGGCGCCAGAAAAACTAACACTAACACACATTCAAAGAAGGCAGTAAAGTAGTGAAATTTCTACACTTACTGTAATTGTAAACTCTGAAGCTTAAGGACTTAATTAACACTTTAAATTAGTAAGTAATTCAAGCTCTAACTTCTATTACTGAAAATCAGGTAAACAAACCCCATATTTCTCCATTGTCTTATATTTAACAATATTTGGTTATGACTATACATTTGTTGTGTTACGTATATCCCACTTTGATTTATGTAGACAAATGAGAGATCAGTTGTTCTCATGCAGATAATAGTCAAAAATCAGATTTAGTATGAAAGTCTCCCCAAATTATTTCCTATTACTGAATGTATGTTCTATAAACCACATACGACCAACTCTAATAATGTCAAAACACAAACACAAAGAAGTATATAAAAAATGTTCCAAAACACAAGACTGATCATATTCAGAAGCCAAAGGAATAAGAAAATAATGCTTCAACATGTTCAGGAACTCAAAGGAATCCCACAATGCTGAGATCACTGTGGTGAAAAGTTCCTCCCTTCTAAAAATGGAAATAAAGGGCCTAAATCCTGAGCATGAGGGATTTTATTTCTAAAATAAGTTTTTTATAAATTCATTTTGGCTAAGGACAAAAGGAAGGTTGGTAGATTGTGCAGGGCTTTTACATTTAGACTCCTATTCTGTTTTAATACAAGGAGACACAATTGAAAGCATTGGACTCAGACTAGAGTGACCATCTAATTTATCATCCAAACCAGGCAATTTTGTGAACAAAAGAGGAACTACTGATCATTAGGCAGGACAATACACAAAATCTCGAACTCTCCTGTGCTTTCCACGACATAGGGTCATGCCTATTGCACACAGACCTGAAGTTCTAACCCTATTTGTTTTTTTTACCTAACTAGGTATAAAAATTTGTGGAAATTTTATAATACATCTTGTATCTCAATGCATAGAATTAAACCCGAAAATATGCACCAGGTGTCTGTGACACATTAATCATTCAAAATATGGTAGTTATTCCAGGAGATCTATTTTTTCTTTTGGCATCTTTGATCTAAATTCCGTCAGACATAAGATATTTCAAATTTTTCTATTGCCAAATTTTCTCTATATGTTCGTGAAGATATTCCAGGATATCTTTACGAAATATAGTCGTGCCTGTCATCACTGCCATGAGAGGAACGTGCCCGTTCTACGAGGAGAGAGACATGTGGAGGAGAGCCATCTCAGGCAAGCTCAAGCTAAGTCAGCTGATGTATATATATATATTTTTTTAGCTCAGGGGCCAAGGAACTTTCTTCCATAGTGGAAAAGGCAGTAAATATCTTCAGCTTCGGGGCCATATGGTCTCAATACCAACTATCAACTCCGCTGTTGTACAACATAGTCTTAGATAACATAAACCAACATCCATAGCTAAATTCTAATAAAATTTTACTCCTAGAGACTGAATTTGAATTTTATATTATTTTCATGTGTTACACAATATTTTCCCTTGTTTTTTTTCAACCATTTAAAAATGTAAAACCCATTCTTAGTTTTAATGAAATATACAAAAATAGTTTTCAAGCCTTATTTGGCCATTAGGCAGTAGTTTGCGAACCCCTGTGTTACTTTGTTGTTTATTCATTTACTATTGAAATAAATATACTTGAGCTTATTGTTTACTTTTACATGTCACTGAAGTTGGTAAATTTTTGTAATTTAGAGTTATTTTACTAACAGCGAATTGATACAACTTCAGTACAGAATAGCCGAAGGTTGTCAGTGTATAAACATTCATATCAATATGTGTACACGATTTTGGCAACTTATCACCTTTGCATGTAGTAGCACAATGTCAGTTGTGGTTGATTTGAAAACTGTGCTAAGAAAGAACCATAAAGTCAGGTAGTATTTTGAAATTTTTCACCTGTCTTCTGGAAATTGAAAACAAGCAAACCAGCTATTTTGTTGGTTGAAAGTGAACACAGCATCTATTTATTACCTTTGGACTGAGAATTGCCAGAGCTCACTTTCCTCCTTTCCTTCTGAAACTGTAATGACCAGCTTTTAAGATCAATCAGCCTGGGTCCTTAAGTGACCGTGTTTGAGATGCCCCGTTTCTGTCTGCTAATGGACATCCAGCATGAATGAGAATTGTTAACTTAATTAAACAAAGAGGCCATTAGACTGAGGCGGCTTTAATGCCTCTGTAGCCTACATAAGCAAACCAAAATCTAAGCCAGTATATCCTGCAAGGTTAAGAAATCAAAACCTGAGGACAACCAATCTCAAATAGCCAGCTAAGTTTTTCCATATAAGGCAAATGCTTAAACTACAGCCAATCATAATTTCCTGGTTCTGCTTCCATCACTTTTCTATAAAGGTCTCTCAGAGCTCCTGCCAGTAGTGAGCTCCTAACCATTTCTAGTTCAGCACTGCCAGATCATGATTTTTGCTCAGATAAACTCATAGTTTTTTAGTACAGGAATTAAACAGAATGAAAACCGTTTAGTCGCATAGATTTGGGGCTGTTTGCTGTCACCATGTAACCTGGTATGATGTGTGCATACATAAACAGTAAAAATTTAGTGCTGTATTTTAAGTGCTGTATTTTAAAGATAAATATACATATTGCAAAATAAAATAGAATACTTTTAAAAGTTGTTGTTGTGGTCTTCCTATTTAAAAGGCAAATATTGTTTACTTTTCAAGACCATATCACTGAGCTACAAATTTTACAGGTCCCAAAATTTTCTCCACGGGAGATTAAATACAGAACTCCAGAAAATAAATATAAATGTCAAATAGGATATTTAGGCAGATATGTTTGGCTGTCACCATCAAATTTTAAAACTGCTAATGTGGACCAAAGCAGTTCCTTTACATACAGTAAGCTTCTATCATCAGAAAGTCTAAAGCAAGTCTATTACGGTCCATAAAGAAATACCATAAATTGTTCTTCCATACAAACAAAAAGCAAATAAATGACACGTTGGATGAATTTTTCTTATCTACAAGTAATTCTTATATTGCTCAAAAGGAGTTGAGGTCTGGTGACTTGAAATAATGCAACTGTTAACCTAGGAGTGGTTGTGTCTTTTCTGTGCCCTAAGTTGTTGCTCAAAGCACATTAATATAAATTTTGCATTTCAAGTATCCTCTCTTGATTTAAGGAATGAAAGGGCAAACAAGGAACCACCACACACTTTTCTTGCCTTTTACCACACAATCAATTGCATTCAATCTGTTGCTAGAAATCCTCTAGTGCTGCTTGGCCCTAAATCACCGGTATTCAAAGGTTTATTGCACATTCACACTTGCTTGTCATTTGCAGGAAGTCTAATTGAGAGAATTTACAGTTGGTTGAGTGTTTCATTTAGATTGTACATGTTTAATAAAAGCTTTTTAAGTTACTAATCTCAGCTCAGGAAACAACAAAAGTGCTCGAGGGTTAAAGAATAAAACATAGCAGGTAAATGTTATTGTGTGACATTTCCTTATAATGTTTCCAAGGAACTGCATTTACTGGCTTTGAATTGTTTTTACACATCTAACTCGCTTTGCTGGAAAAATTGAGCCTATTAGTTATACCACGTGACAGAAATGTGATGGTAGAATTACTTCTCAGTCAAAATGCTGTGGTTAGCTGAAAATAGTGTCAATAATTATTGCACTCGAGAAGAAAACTTAAAATAATATCTCCAGTGAAATAATCTTGAGCATCTTTTCATAAAAATAAATCTAATTAAATGTTAGGAACTGATTTTAGCCTATGTTCCTGTGCCATCATCTTAAAATGGGACCCTGATTTTCACCTTGCATTATTGAACCATATGCATTGTTTATGGATGGTACTGCCCAGAGGGGACTCATTTCATGCAAATAATCCTTGTTGCTATTTAGCCTTATATTTCAAAGAAAATGTGAAACTATGTAGTAAAAAAGACCACAATGTTAAGGTTCAAAAATGTGACATGATAAACTTCCCAGATATATCAACATCTGAATTCTTCTCTCTGTTTTGATGTGGCTAAAATTGTTTAGCCACATAACAATACAAAAAATTAGACAGTGCTAATAAACAATGCTATAGGACAAAAAATGAAATATGTAGACTAGCTCTTTTAGTAGAAAGTTGAGAACTTGCTTGCCTTCTCATTACTCAGTAAACATTAGTCCCTTGCTATTTTCCTTAGTTTGGTGAACTAAATGCTAATCCTACTGCTTGACACAGAGTAGCTCTTTAAACTCCATTGTTTCTAAATAAACTCTTCTCTTAAATAAAAGTGTGGATCCACCATTACCACCTAGCTCAATTGGATTAGAATTTGCATTTAAAAAACACATAATTTGCAAATGGTGTTGATGATAACACGAGGCATGAAACACATTAGTGTATTAGGATAGAACCATTTGTCCTTAGAATTAAATTTACAGTGGACAAAATAAAGAAAAGCATTCTCTAAACAGATGGCTAAAATTACTAATACCAAAAAAAAAATAATGAAAACATTCTCACTAATTAGACTGTTGGACAACATTTCTCTAGAAATATTTTAATGAGTTTTAATTTTAATTGATTTTGATCCAGATTCACTTATTTAAATTTTGGAAAGCTTCAAGCAGAATGATGCAGGGAAGTACTTTGACAACATGGAGGAGAGTATTTCAAAGTGAAATCGAGAGTTTAGATTTCTCTTTCATCCACTCAATCATTGAGCAAATTATATAATTGTCTACATGCTAGATATAGAGCAGTGCACCAATATGCTTCCCGTGTTCCTGAAGCAGACATTCAAATGGAAGAAAGAGATAAACAAGTAAATGTTTTCTTCATGAGTTCCATGGGGAAAAATAAAGTTATAAAGAGAGGTCAGAAGTGGGGTACAGACGGTACGCTTCTTTAGAGTATCAGAGCAGGTCTCACTCATGATGTGATATTTGAACAGAGACCAAGGGCAAGTGAGGGAGTTAACCACATGGATCACCAGGGAGAAAAACTATCAACATTGGTAGTCTAGTTCTGTATTAAGCCAAAATCAGCTATGACTACATAAACAGCAATGTGCACTAGAATTGTTTCTTGAGTCATCAATTCGCTGAAAGCTTTATTCAACACAGCACCACATCTGCCATCCCTATCTTCATTCCCTTCCCTTTTCTTTCTGAGCCAGCTTCAACTCTCACCGTGGCTTTCCTCACACGAGGCCCTGTGCGCAATCTGCTTAACTACTATTAGGACACATCAAATAGCTTCAACTACTGCATCCTTTTTCCTGCCTGATTTTGTCTGTGTAACCATGGTAGGCTTGAAAGAGAGAAGAAATTCACCTACTTTCTCTGAAAGTTGGTTTTAATGTTTTCCATCTTATCGTGTATTAGCTTCCTCGATATTTGTATGTCATCTGTTAATGCCTTTGTTTCTTCACTTCGTGTGTATTCAAATCAGTCAATAAAGACATCCTTGCTTCCCAACAACTGCACACTTGCCATTACTTCTTCTTAGCAAATAAGTACATGTTAGTTTTCTACTGCAATTGTAACAAATTACTATAAACTTGGTGGCTTACAACAACAGCTATTTATTATCTCACATTCTGTGTGGGTCAGAAGTCCAGGAGAAGCACAGCTCAGCTGTGCATAGAGTCTCACAAGGCTGAAGTCAACATGTCAGTAAGGCTGCCTTCTTATCCCAAGACTGTAGGGATGAATTTGCTTCCAAGCTCATTTAAATTGTTGGCTAAATTCACTTCTTTGCAGCTAGGGGAGAGAGGTCCCTGTTTCATCCCTGTCAGCCCCAGGGCCTGATTTTCCTGTTAGAGGCTGCCCACATTCCTTGTTATGTTTTACATGTGGCCCTTCCTGCAACAGCAAGGCTGGTCCACACATTCGGAATGGCTAACCTCTTCTGCACTATTATCTCTCTTCTGCCACCCCACCCAAAAATGTAGTCTTTCTCTGAGTCCAGCCAGAGAAACTTCTCTACTTTAAAGGACCTAGGTGTTTACATTGGGTCTACCTGGATAATCAAGTATAATCTCCCTATTTTAAGGTCAATTAATAATTTTTTTAATGTCCACTTACTGATTTTGAGAGAAAGAGAGAGAGTGCAGGGCAGGGGCAGGGAGAGAAATAGGGATAGAGAGAACCCTAAGCAGGCTCCAAGCTCAACTCAGAGCCCAACGCAGGGCTCAATCTAACAACTAGGAGATCAGGACCTGAGTCGATATCAAGAGTCATATGTTTAACTGCCTGAGCCACCCAGGTGCCCCAGTTGATTAGCAATTTTGATTCCGTCTGCAAAGTCCCTTCACAACAGAAACTAAATTAGTGTTTAAGAACGGAAATCTTGGGGGAACACCTTCAGAATTTAATCTACCATAAAGTGCTAGCACCTTATGTTAGTATGTGTTGTCATAAAAAGAGCAGCTGTTAAAGCTGGTAACTATTAATATCTTTACGCTATAGGTGGAGAAAGTGAATGCAATTTAAGTAACTTCCCCAATGTTCTTTACCCAGTGAGACCTGGAACAGGAATTAAATCTATGTCTGTATGATTCCAGAGCACATGTTCTTCCTCAAAGAATGGCATGCTCTTCTTCAAACAATGAATGGCAATGTCAGATACACCTTGATGAGCAGGAATCAAGGCAATGGTTCTAAATTAAGCTTGATTAAGCAACTACTTTGAGGTCAGATTATGGATTAGGTACCTGAAAGACTTCTCTGCAGCACAGTAAATAGTAATCTTCTACCTGGAAATGCATTGCATTTGAAACTACTGATGGTCCTTTTAAAAGTACAGTATTCTTTTTGTTTGTTTGTTTCTTTAGATAATTTTGTTCACATTATTTTAACTCATGAGTTAAAACAATCACCTCTCCATTTAAAAGAATAATTTTATATTTAAATATAAAGGAAATAGATTAAAGCATTAATTAGAAGAATACAAAATATGTATATCCCAATACTAGAATTATGTCATGATTCTTTAAAAGGCATATGTTATTTTAATAGTAAAGTGACAATTAAAAAGATAACCACTTTAATGTTGTGAAAATAGTAAAAAAAAAAAAAAGAGGTTAGAGTGGGAGAGAGCCAAAGCATAAGAGACTGTTAAAAACTGAGAACAAACTGAGGGTTGATGGGGGGTGGGAGGGAGGGGAGGGTGGGTGATGGGTATTGAGGAGGGCACCTTTTGGGATGAGCACTGGGTGTTGTATGGAAACCAATTTGTCAATAAATTTCATATATAAAAAAAAAAGAAAATAGTAATGAGATTTTTAACATTAGTTCTAGATCACTGATATATATATACACGTATATATACGTATATACGTGTATATATATATATATATATATATATATATACAGCGTTTCATATTTATAAGTTTCAGTCATGAACTTCAGCTTCTACATATCATTTGTTTATTCTAGAAATTTTGACTAAATGTAAGTAAATCACAACACAATTAGAAATCATAGATAAGGATTTCCAAGCGCAAATTAAAAAAAAAAAAAAAGGCGAGTTTGGCAATACTCATTTAATTTATAGTCAGACTAAAAACATTGTAAACATACTTGCATTTGTAGCCAAACTAGATAATTTGAGGGCAGAATATTTTAAAAGCACTAATAGTAACTATTTTTTCCATTATTCAATGAATAGATTAATATACTAGATATTGAAGAAAGCATTCCCTGACTTACATTATGGATTACGGTTGTATAGCCTTTAGAATAGCATGAGTTCCAAGATTGCAACATTTTTCAGATAAAATAAAGTGAACATAAAGTAAACATACTGTTTAAATTTTAAATTCAATGCTATGTTTTTCACAAAAGTCTTTTATTGTATTGTAATTTCAAGAAAAAAAGAAATGATGCACTTGGGTCATTTTCTCAACTCATATTACCTAGTTAATTAGATTAATATACAGAATCAATTGATCAGCAAATTGTCATTACTTGTAATATAGAATCTGTAACCTTGCTTTTTTAAACTATAGGTCTTCTCAAATTTAAGAAAAAAATTGCAAAGTAAATATTTTTAAAAGATGAATGCTTATACCAATAGGGATTAAACACAATAAGGATTCTCCTCTTAATTATTGACAATTTTTAAAATTTTTTTCTTTTAAAAAAATTTTTTAATGTTTATTTATTTTTGACAGAAAGAGAGAGAGAGAGAGAGAGAGAGAGAGAGAGAGCACGCATGAGTGGGGGAGGAGCAGAGAGAGAGGGAGACACAGAATCTGAAGCAGGCTCCAGGCTCTGAGCTGTTAGCAGAACGGGGCTCTAACTCACCAGCCATGAGATCATGACCTGAGCCAAAGTCAGACACTTAACCAACTGAGCCACCCAGGCTCCCCGCAAAATTTTTTAATTTCTATTAGCCGACAAGAAAGATAATCTTTGCATTCACTGATATGTTGGTTACAGAGAATAAAATAAAATTTGAGGATTTGTCTAGCACATTGGAAACTTAAAAATCTTAGCTTTTAACACCTTTATAACTTTAAGGATTTGCTATTTTCTATACCCAATACACATGCACACACGCGCACGTACACACATCCACCACAAAAAACTCAGCTGGAGACAAGTTAAATCTCTGTAGGGACCAGAACCTCTCTACACTAGCCGACTGTGATTTTTAACTTATTTCCAGGCCACCCATCTAGTTTTCTGGGTAGTCAGATTTCTTTCCACTAGCTACTGCCAGAGGATGTGTTCAAAGACCTTAGTTCTGGGATTCCGCTTGGCATGCACAGGGTTACTCAGAGGAGCGACTCTGCAGTGTTTTCATAGTATAGTATAGAAATGGAGGTTTGCGTGTATCAAATCCTTGACAAATGCAAGCAGTTAAGTAAAACTTTGTTTATATTGCGTGCCTCTCAACAGAAATTAAGAGCTGTGGAAACAATTCACGCAAGTGGTTGGCAATCTTCTCTCGTTCTCTCTTAGTGAATATGACAAGCTCACCTGCTGTGGGAGGCTGAAAATAAAGGACAATCTCACCACATTAATAAAACATGAGCCACAACTGAATCTGAGGCCAACTAAACCACCAGAGACCTAGTGTGACGCTTAATTTTGTCGATGATGGAAGTACTTTAGCCTGAGGTAACTTTCGTGGAGGCCATATTTGCGTGCAAACCTTCACTTAAAGCACTACAGCTGGGCAGAGTTAATGTTCATAGGAGTGTAAACTTACAGTAAAAGGCAGGAACCACATGAGATGTTACATCGCTCAAGCCAGTCAACTTTGGTAGTGGCCTAATGTTTTATTGAAGCTCATTCCTCCTCACAAGAGATCTGAAAACCCACTTAGTGCCCTCAGAAAATTGTCTGTTTTGGCTGCATGGACTGGTTCCTAATCACAGAAAGATAAAAACATCAAAATAAGCTAATAGGGTTTTGCCATGAAATACGGTCCCGGGAGAGCAAGAAGTAAAAGGGGAAGGTTTCTGGGGGATCTATTAAGTTCAAGGGTTTGGTGAGGTTAAGGGAACATGCTCCCATACAATGAAAGGAGGAGACAGAAAAGGCATACAAGTAAAAGGGGAAGTTAAGAAGAAAAAATAAAAAACGTATTTTTTAGGAAATGAAAAAAAAGACCCAGTAAATTAAGTAAAACCATCCTTAAATTATGTATCAGTCAGTGTTTCAAAATGATGCTGAGGCATTGAAACAGAATTATGGTGATGGCTCATATGAAAAATGTTCCTTGGAAAACAGTTTAAATAAGAAATCATGATACAATGCCACCAGAGAAAAGACATTTTGTGAAAGAAAATTTTGCCTTCTGTCAATTAGATATTCCAGGCAAAGATTTCAAAATTATGTTTTCACTTATTTCCATGTTCGTTCCTTGAGAATGAGAAAATAGGATTTCTTTAAATTATATTCTCAACCAAACAGTGTTTAAAAATGGAAATAGGAAGAGAAAACATATAAAATGATTGATTATTGGAGAACCTTGGGATTTCTTGTTGATCTCATCTCCAGCTACTTAGGAGATTTCAAACAAGGGCTTATGGAAAGAAGTCTATAAAGAAAATAGTGCAACTTACAGAGTTAATACTTCTGAGTCTCCGTATGCTTCAATTTGTCGTGAGTTGACTATCCCCATGGTTTAGAAAGTAAATGTTTTATCACCTTTTGTGCAACAGCAAAGTTTTATATCTAATAACTCCCAGAAATTCTTTCTGGGAGGCAATGGCACCCACTAATGGATTCATAAATTTGTTACATAGGGCGCTGATGGTTTTGGTAAAGGTATTAGAGCACAAATTTAGAATCATATATTCTCACATTTGCAAACGTATCCATGTCATTGTCTGCACTTTCTTAGTTCCATAGCAAAGAAGGGTTTTAAGGAAAGAATAAATTATATAAATGTGCACTACCTTGACAGTTCTTGTCTTATATTGTATTTATTGTGAACCTGAGCCAAATTCAGATTTTTAGAAATGATCACTGAGGTAAAAATTCTTACTGTTCTTTCAAAACCGAATAAAACATTACTTCGGGGAGCACTGCAAATCGCTTCTCCCTCTAGCTGAATTCAACCAGCATAGGCATTTTGTGTGGCTCAGACTTTTTTTTTCTCCAATTTTTAATAGCTTGATCCAACTGTTAAAAATTGAGATGCTTTGGAGAGCCTCGGTGGCTCAGTTGGTGAAGCATCTGACTCTTGGTTTCTGTTCAGGTCATGATCTCACGGACCGTGAATTCGAGCCCTGCATCGGGCTCTGTTCTGTCAGTGAGGAGCCTGCTTGGGATTCTCTTTCTCCCTTGGAACTCCTCCGCTTGTTCTCTCTCTGTCTCTCTCTCTCATTCTCTCTCAAGATAAATACACTATAAAAAATTTAAAAATTGAGATGTTTTATATTCCAAGTCTGAATTCCAGCTTCCCTTGGAAGTCAGAAGATCAGCTTCTACCAGCTACTACTACCCACCCACCATATCAGTTGTGATCTATCAGGTGGAACACTGCCAAGACTGAGCCCTATGGCCAGCCTTTTCCAACCCAGTACTACTCCATCTTCCCTGTGGTCTTAACTTACAATGAGACAAAACCTCTTTGCCATCTATTGTCACTCTTGCCCTATTTTTTAAAATTATTTTTTCTGGTTGTTTTTTTTTGTTTTTAAATTGTCTTACTCTACACCCTTATCTGTATCGAACATTGGAAAATGTGTATAAGAGTCTTCCAGTTCAAAAGCATAGCAGAGCATACTTCCTTGTGCATATGAAGAATGCGTCTAAAAAAAGAAAAGAATGCATCTAAGTAATATAATATATGCACCTCTATCTTCCACATAGAGTACTCTTTCACCTCCCTGTCCCACAAGGCATTCATATTTCAATGCTTTTAAATCCTTGTTAGAATGTTAATCTCTTTCCTGTGAACCTCTAAGGTATTTCTCATGAAACCTACGTTGTACTTCACCATGGATATGCCTCTTTCCTCTTAACAGACTCAGGGATCTCTGAAGACAAGCCTCATGCCATACTTCTATTTCGTAGCCCCCAGAACACTTGGTTTAACACTGTTAAATAACTTTAACAATTTTTTTATTAGAACTAATGTGTGAAAATGAAACTAGGTAAGAAATACCACATTTATTTTTTTTTTAATTTTTTTTTTAAGAAATACCACATTTAAATGGCAAGGTACATTAAAGGATTACTATCCAAAAAAGTTCTAGCATCTAGATGAGATGAGTTTGCCCACTACTGGATTTAATAATTACATCTCTCCTTTCTTTAAATACAATTAATAAAGCAGTGTTATGTACAGACCTTCTTTACTGTAGTTTTGTCCACCAGGACTTTTGCTCAAGATTCTTCTTGATTTGGGGCACCTGGGTGGCTTGGTCAGTTAAGTGCCTGACCTGACTTTGGCTCAGGTTATGATCTCACAGTTTCTGAGTTTGAGTATCACATCAGGCTCCATACTGAGAGTAAGGAGCCTGTGTGGGATTTTCTCTTTCCCTCTCTCTCTGTCCCTACCTGTTCACAGGTGTGTGCATGCTCTCTCCTAAAATAAATCAATACACTTGAAAAAAAAAAAAGACTCTCTGATTTGCCAAATATAGGTCATAATTTGAAAGTGGAGTAAGATATAGAATGACATTTTTAAAATTCTCTTCACCCTGGATGAGACATTTTATGATTGCATAGTATTTTTTTTAGAAGTAACTTTACCTCTGCCTATAGTTGAAATAGAGACTTATGTGTTAATTGACCCAGAAATATTTGGTACATTCATTTAATATTTAATGGGTTATATGCAAGAATTATTTTCTATTAGTTACCTTCAATAATTACTATGATAAATAAAAAAAATCATAAAAAATAAAAATAAAAAAATAATTACTATTAAATATCTAGGATTACCCCAAAATTAAAGAGTAACTTGAATAGTTCAAGCAAACTATGGTTATTGCTATAGCACGCCCTAGATAACTCTCTAGAGAATACTTTTTATGCTATCATTCACAATGTGTTAATATTCTAAAATCATTTCCCATTGGGTTCTCTCACATGCTATAAAGTTTACATTATTAAAATTAATTAGATATGGGGCTATGTAATAATAATACGAGCTATAAAAATAACTTATGAATTATTTTCCATATGCCAGGCATGATGACAGATTTGAGATGTATAAATATAATGCTCACAACAACCCTCATTTTGTTGATGAGGAAACTGAGACACCTAGAGATTAAGTAACATGTTCCAGGTCACCCCACTAATAAGGAGCAGAGCCTGCTTTCCACTCAGTCTGGTTAGCTTCCAAGCCTATGCTCATAAATACCATATAAAACAGGCTTTATTTATGGCAATATCATATGAAGTAATTGTGAGTTTCAATAGTTAATTTTTCCCAATTTTAAAGATATATCCTGGATATAATATTTCACGAAGAGAACATAGCTTTGTTAAATTCTGAGACAAATGTGACTATAGTGATTATTTTTAATGTGCAAAAAGATGGTCTAGTGATTCTTTATTCTTCTCTTAATAGGTACCAAATTGGTTAGTCTATGAAGTACAAGTTTAAACCAGTAATAAAATACACTTATGCATTATCATTTATAAAAACTCAGGCATATATTTTAGCACATTTATCAGGGCCAGAGCTGTTGGCTCTGTGTAAATGGTGAATCTATTCCTCCTCTTCCTTGCAAAGTTGGCCGTTTTTTTTTCAAATTTTAGGCCCTGGCATAGATATTGCCTCTCTTGATGTCCCTTTGCACATACTTTGCACACATTTGACTATCACTCCATTAATTTCTTTCAGAGAATTCCTCTAAACTCATGTTTACATAAAAGTTGTATATATGTGTATTGTTTCTTTCCCAGATTAGAGGATAAATTTACAGAATGTGGAAACCATGTGTATTACATTCACTGAGGCATATAATATCATAGGGATTGGCATGAAGAAATGTGTTGCATAAAAGATTTTCAATTAGCTGTAAGTAGTTTGCTACTAAAATATACAGGGTTGGCAGTTGTGAATTGGTGAGAACCCAATAAGAGATCAATTGCAGAGAAAGCCAAAATGTATTCCATACAGTCTATCATACTGTAGGTAGTTTCAGTAATACTCTTTAGTGTTTCCAAACCATTTTCTTACATATTTCAATCAATGCAACTTTTGAGCAAACCTTTAAACATAAAAATTGTCAAAATATAATTTCATCTCCACTGCTACAACCTTGGTCCAAGCCACCATCATCTCTCACTTAGACTCCAGCAATAGTGTCCTAATTGGCCTTCCTACTTCTACCCTTACTCCCCTACAGTCTCATCTTGGCACTTAAGTCAGAGCGAATCAGATCATGTAACTCCTCTGATCAAATCCTGCCATGGTTCCTCAACTCAGTAGAAGCCAAAGCCCTCACAACAACCTACATAGCTCTAAAGATCTGGCTTCCACTTAAATCTCTAATTCCTATCCTACTTCATTCTACCTCCCTTTCTTTACTCCAATCATTCTATGTACTTTTTGTTTTTTGAAATGGTATACAAATACACACCTTAGGACTATGCATAGGGTGATCCCTGTGTCTAGATTGCTATTCTTTGAGGTATCCACATAGAGAACTCCCTCACCTTCCTCAGATCTATGTTTAAATGCCATCTCAGTGAGGACTATTCAGACAACATGATTTAAATTGCAACTTAATCCCTCAAACCTTCAATACCATTTCCCCTGCTCAATTTTTTTTTAACCATACAATTTAGCATCTTCTAACACATTTCAATGGATTACTTTCTTGTCAAGTATCTTAAGGCAAAATATCCTTCTCTGACCATCTGACCTAACATGGCCAATGGGATGTAAATAGATGTGATGTAAACAGAAGCTTTGCACAAGTCTGAGGTTCAATTTGTCCCTAGGACTCCCAAATTATGGGAGGAGGACATGTCTGAGCAGTTGCTGGTCAAAAGAGAATGAGGAAACCTGTGGGACAGAATCCAATCTGCAGCCTCAAGTCAAGCCCAGGCTACACGAACCCTGAAGAAAAATCATCTGAATCCACTGACAGACCAAACATCAAGAAAAACATTTATTGTTATAAGCTACCAGGTCTTATGGCAACTCATAAATTATTATTGTGGGAATAACTGACAAATATATGTGGAATATATTTATCTGTTTTATTTCCTATCTCTCTTCCTCTCTGTTTCTTCCATAAACACAGGTTTACATTATTTTATATTCCCAATGCATAGCACAGGAAATGGTATGTGGTAGGCACTTAACAATAGTTAAATGAATAAATGAATGTATGATAGCTAATTCTAATGTCACAGTATACAATTAGAATGAATCCTCCTTCATACACATAGGATGCACATTTGTATTTTGAAGAATATCAAAACCCCAAGAGTAATTATAATTTTTAAAATTATTTGAAGATGTGAAAATTATTCTAAAATGTCTTATGCAGAATAACACATACGAATAGCTAGATACAAGGAAAAAAAAACTGAAAAAATCCCACAAACATGTAGAAGCTAAACAACATACTACTAAACACATTTGAAGAAATAAAAAGGAAATATAAAAATACATGAAGGAAAATGAAAACACAATGGTCTAAAATCTGTGAGAAATAGCCAAAGCAGTTCTAAGAGGGAAGTTTATAGTAATACACACCAGTGTCAAAAAACAAGAAAGATCTTGGGGCGCCTGGGTGGCGCAGTCGGTTAAGCGTCTGACTTCAGCCAGGTCACCATCTCTCGGTCCTTGAGTTTGAGCCCGGCGTCGGGCTCTGGGCTGATGGCTCAGAGCCTGGAGCCTGTTTCCGATTCTGTGTCTCCCTCTCTTTGCCCCTCGCCCGTTCATGCTCTGTCTCTCTCTGTCCCAAAAAAATAAATAAACGTTGAAAAAAAATTAAAAAAAAAAAAAAGAAAAAAACAAGAAAGATCTCCAAATAAACAACCTAACCCTACACCTAAAGGTGCTAGAAAAACAACAAAGCCCAAAGGAAGTAGAGGGAAGGAAATGGTAAAGATTAGAGCAGAAATAAATGAAACAAAGACTCAAAAAGACAACAACAACAAAAAATCAATGAAGCAAAGAGCTGGTTCTTTGAAGAGATAAACTCGATAAATCTTTAGCTGCCTCATCAAGAAGAAAAGAGAAAAAAAGGAGAGGACACAAAATCAGAAATCAAGGAGAAATAACAACTGACACCACAGAAATACAAGGAACTATAAAAGAATATTAACAAGAATTATATGCTAACAGATTAGACAACCTAGAAGAAATTGATAAATTCCTGGAAACATGTAATCTTCCATAACTGAATCATAAATAGAAAATTTGAACAGAGCAATTACAAGTAATGAAATCGAATTGGTAATCAAAAACTCCCAACAAACAAAAGTCCAGGAATAGACAGCTTTGAAGGTGAATTATTCCAAACATTTGAAGAGATCATACTTATTCTTCTTAAACTATTCCAGAAAACAGAAGAGGGAGGAAAACTTTCAAATTCATTCTACAAGGCCAGAATTAGCCGGATACCAAAATCAAAGACACTAAAAAGAAAGACAAGAAAGGAAAAAACAGAAAAAAAAAACAACCCAAAACTATAGGCTGATATCTCTGATGAACATAGATGCAAAAATCCTCAACAAAATGTTAGTAGACCACTTCAATAATGCATTAAAAAAATAATTCACCATGATCTAATGGGATTCATTCCAAGGATGCAAGTGTGGTTCAACACTTGCAAATCAATATGATACATCATGTTAACAAGAGAAAGGATACAAACCATATGTTCATCTCATAGATACAGAAAAAGCCCCGACAAAATAAAACATCCCTTCATGATAAAAACTTTCAACAAAATGGTTTTAAAGGGAACATACTTCAACATAATAAAGGCCATACATGTAAACCTAGGGCCAACATCATACCCTGTGGTGAAATACAGAAAGTATTTTCCTCTAAGATCAGGAACAAGACAAAGATGCCTATTCTTGCCATTTTTATTCAACATGGTGCTGCATGTCCTAGCCATAGTAATCAGAAAAGGAAAAGATATAAAAGGCATCTAAATTGGTAAAGAAGATGTAAAACTGTCACTATTTGCAGATGACTTACTATACATAGGAAACCCTAAAGACTCTACCAAAAATCTACTACAATAAACAAATTAGATAAAGTTTCAGGATAACAAAATTAACACATGGAAATTGGTTGTGTTTCTATACACTAACAACAATTAGCAGAAAGAAATTAAGAGAATAATCCATTTACAATTGCACCAAAAAGTATAAAATATCTAGGAAATAAAGAAGTAAAAGAACTGACTCTGAAAACTATAAAACACTGATGAGAGAAACTGAAGCCAACACAAACAAATGGATATTCCATGTTCATGGATTGGAACAAGTAATATTAAAAAATCTATGCTTCCCATAACAATCTACAGATTCAATGCAATCATTATCAAAAAAAAAAAACAAACAGCATTCTTCACAGAATTAGAACAAGTAATGCTAAAATTTCTGTGGAATCACAAAAGGCTCCAATTAACCACAAAAATGGTATGGTACTGCCATAAAAATAGACACACAGATCAATAAAACAGGATAGAGAGCCCAGAAATAAACCCACACCTATATGGTCAATTCATCTATAATGAAGGAGGCAAAAATATCCAACAGGGAAAATATAGTATTTTTAATAAATGGTGTTGGGAAAAACTGGACATCTACATGCAAAAGAATGAAACTGGACCACTTTCCTATACCATACACAAAAATAAACTCAAAATGGATTAAAGACCTGAAGCCATAAACCTCCTAAAAGAAAAGACAGGTAGTAATCTTTTGGAATGATGATCAGGGTCATTTATTTTAGTAAATATTAAAGTATGTGATAAAGCTACTATATTTGAGCAACTTGCACATCACCAGATGGTGAATTAGGAAACCCCAGCCTCTGTTACTCCCACCCAAAGATAAAAATTTAAGATAGCTTTCTATAAACAAAAACAGCTCTGGGAGAGCAAAGGTGTCCACTTAAGAATAAAAAACGGGGGCACCTGGGTGGCTCAGTTGGTTAAGCATCCAACTTCAGATCAGGTCATGATCTCATGGTTTGTGGGTATGAGTCCCATGTTGGAATTTGGGGCCTTATACTGACAGCTTGAAGCCTAAGGCCTGCTTTGGATTGTGTCTTTCTCTCTCTCTCTCTCTCTCTGCCCTTCCCCCACTCACATTCTGCTTCTCTCTCAAAAATAAACATTAAAAAAAATTTTAAAAAAAGGAATGACAGAACAAAAAACCTGATAATAATTACACAAAAAAGGCAGACAGCTTCATTTTGCTTGCATCATCACATCACCTAGACTCACACTGCTTAACACCAAGAAGGAACAAGCCAGCTAGAAAGATTTCCCTCCCACCACTGGAAAAGTGAATGCAGGGTGAATGACTAGCTTCTGTAGCCATTCAGGGCACTATAGGAAAAACCCATTTAGTTTTCACCCCACCTAGAGACCAGCAACTATCAGATATACAGAGATAGCTGGAAATAAGGAAGAACAGGGGCTACCAGTAACAACCATGCAGTGGAAGTAACCACAATTTCCAGTGACCTGCTCTTCAGAGGACCCCAGGGTCTTTTGCCACTGAAGAAACCAATAGCCAGCACAGCCTCTACAGAGCCCCTACAGATTCCACCAGTTTTAGGCTCACAGGTATACATGTTTGCAGACACTACCATCTAAATCTTTCCCAGTCCCTCCCCCAACCCCTCCCAAAACCTGGGATCCAAACAGGCAGGCAGATAGCCCAGGCTTCTGCCACTGCACAAGTGCTAAATGCCAGTCTAGACCCCAAATGTGGACCCCTACCATCATGTGCACACTTTTGGCACTAGTCCTCCAGCCATAGCTCGTTATGCCACTGGCCTGAATTCTGTCACTGGCCTCCACCACTTGTATGCACATTCATGGTTACATCCTGCAGCCTTAGAAGTGCACATAGACAGAAAAACCCTCACAACTGTTTGTGGGCCTGAATTCAGCCCTATCTCCAGTTAGTGGCCTGCACCACTGGATTCACACATGTTAGCCATTCCATCTTTACACCTGCATGAACCTTTATAAAGCTATCAGTTTCTCAGCAAAGACTTTGCAGGCCAGGTGAGTACAATGATATATTCAAAGTGCTAAAAGACAAAAAAAAAAAGAAAGAAAAAAACTGCCAACCAAGAATACTCTACTCAGCAAAGTTGTTTTTCAGAAATGAAGGCAATATAAAGACATCCTTAAACACACAACAGTTAAAGGATTTCACACCACTAGACTTTCCTTACAAGAAATGCTGAAGAGAGTTCTTCAAGCTGAAACAAAAGGACAGTAATTAGTACCATAAAAACGTGTAAAATATACAACACACTGGTAAAGCCAAGTATATAGTTAGATTCAGAATACTTTAATGGTGAAATATGGTGGTGTGTTACCCACATACCTCGAGTATAAAAATTAAAAAACAAAGGTATTTAAAAGAACAATAACTATAAGGACACCTGGGTGGCCCAGTTGGTTAAGCATCTGATTTCAGCTCAGGTAATGATCTCAAGATTTGTGATTTCAAGCCCTATGTCAGGCACTCTGCTATCAGCATTGAGTCTGCTTCAGATCGTCTGTCCCCCCTCTCTCTCTGCCCCACCCACGATCATGCTCCCTCTTTCAAAAAATAAACATTAAAAATTAAAAGAGAAATAACTATAAAAATATTAATAAATACACAATATAAAATATGTAATTTTTGACAACAAATGTAGGGGGGAGTAAAAGGGTAGAGTTTTTATGTGTGATCAAAGTTAAGTTGTCATCAGCTGAAAGTAAACTTTTATATCTCTATCAGGTTTCAAGTAAGCCTTGGGATAACCAAAAGAAGAGATAGGAATCAAAGTATACCACACTAAAGAAAATCATCAATTCACAAAGGAAGACAGCAAGAAGCAAGAAACAAAGGAACCACATATCAGGTAGAAAACAATGAACAAGATGGCAAGAGAGAGAAAGTTCTTACAAAAGGCATAGTATGCTGAATGGATTAAAACAAACAAGAAACACAAACCAACCAACCAACCAACCAACCAAAAACAACAACAACAAAAAAAACACAAGACCCAACTATAAAAGACTCACTTCAGCTGTGAGGACACACACACACACACACACACACACACACACACCCAACACAGAAGCACCTAAATATAGTAAGCAAGTACTAACAGATGTGAAGGGAGTAGTAGATAGCAATACAATAACAGTAAGACACTTCAATTCCCCACTCCTGACAATGGGTAAATCAACAAAGGAAATGTTTTAATTGAACCATATTTTAGACCAAGTAGACCTAACAGATATATACAAAAGTTTGCATCTAACAGAAGCAGAATATATACTCTTCTTAAGTGCACATAAAACATTTTCAAAGAGAGATTATATGTTAGGTAACAAAACAAATCTTAACAAATTTAACAAATCATACAAAGTTCTCTTTTCTGACCAAAATGGTGTGAAACTGGAAATTAATAACAAAAAGAGCTCTGGAAAATCTACAATATGTGAAAATTGCACACACTCCTGAACAACCAATGGGTCAAAGAAGAAATCAAAAGGGAAACCAAAAAATATCTTGCAACAAAAAATGAAAGCAAAACATAACAAAAGTTATGAGATGCACCAGACACAGTGTTAACAAGGACTTTCACACCAATAAATGACTACATTAAAAAAAGAGAAAGATCTCAAATAACCTAGATTTAAACCTCAAGCAACTAAAAAAAACAAATAAATAACTAAACCCAAAGTTAGCAAAAGGAATAAGATCAGAGAATAGAGAAAAATATATAAAAGATGATAAGAGGTATTTTTTTGAAAAGATAAACA
Organism: Lynx canadensis; assembly: GCF_007474595.2. Lineage (NCBI taxonomy): Eukaryota > Metazoa > Chordata > Mammalia > Carnivora > Felidae > Lynx > Lynx canadensis. The sequence continues at coordinate 151,766,084 of NC_044306.2, read as the reverse complement.
AAAATTGACAAACCTTCAGTTGGACTTACCAAGAAAAAATAAAAGGAGTACTTCCATATGTAAAATCAGAAATGAAAGATGCTACAACTGATAAAAGAAATGCAAAAAATCCTAACAACCTACTATGAATAATTATGACAACAAATGTTATTACTTAGAATAAATTGACAAATTTCTAGAAACAACTTTCCACATTTGAATCATGCAACTTACCACATCTGAATAATGAAAAAGAATATAAATTTGAACATATCAATAAACAAGTAAAGAAATTGAATCAGCAATCAAAAATTTCCCAACAAAGAAAAGCTCAGAACCAAGTGGCTTCACTGGTGAATTCTAAACATTTAAGGAATTAACGCTAATCCTTCTCAAAATCTTCCAAAAATTTAAAGAGGGAACACTTTCAAAATCATTTATGAGGTTAGCATTACCCTAATACCAAAGCCAGGTAAGGGCACTACAAGAAAATAAAGCTAAGGACCAATATCCCTGATAAATATAGATGTAAAATTCTCAACAAAATAGTAGCAAACCAAATTCAACAGCACATGAAAAAGGTCATGTCATGATCAAAAGGGACTTATCCCTGTGATGCAAGAATAGTTTCACATATGCAAATCAATAAATGTGATATACCACATTAATAGAATGAAAGACAAAAATCATAAGATCATCTAGGTAGATACACTAAAAGATAACATTCAACATCCTATCTTGATAAAAACTCTCAAAAAAAATTGGGTATAGAATAAACATACCTCAGCATATTGAAAACCACACATAACAAGTCCACAACTAATATACTCAATGATGGTAGGTTGTAGGCTTTCCATCTGAGATTAGGAACAAGACAAGGATGCCCACTCTTGCCACTTTTATTCAACATAGTACCATAAGTCCTAACCAGAATGATTAGGCAAGAAAAAGAAATAAAAGACATCCAAATTAGAAAGAAAAAAGTTACCTTGTATGTTTGTTGATGACATAATCTTTGATGTAGATAATACTAAAAATGCCACCAGAAAAACTGATAGAATAATAAACTCAGTATAGTTTTAGGATACAAAATCAACAGACAAAAAACACGTATCTATACAACAACGTCTGAAAAAAATATCTGCTATCTATTATCTATCAAATCCCATTTACCAAAGCATCAAAAATAATGAAATATTTAGGAATACATTTACCCTATGAGGAGAAAGATCTCAACTCTGAAAAATATAAGATGATGAAAGAAATAGAAGAAAACACAAATAGATATTTTGTGTTCATGGATCAGAAGTGTTAATATTATTTTTAAAAAAAATACTACCCCAGTCTATAGATTTAATGCAATCTCTATCAAAATCCCAATGAATTTTTCACAGAAATTCAAATGGTACCAGCAAAGACCTTGAAATGTAAAGCAATATTAAGTATAAAGTTGTAGACATCACACTTCTTGGTTTCAAATTATTCTACAATAATTACTATAGTAATCAAAACAGTATGGTATAGGAATAAAAACAGACACATAGACTCTATGGAACAGAATGAAAAGCCCAAGAGTAATTATGGGCAATTAATAGTGGACAGGGGAGCCAAGAATACTCAGTGGGGAAAGGATAGTATCTTCATTAAATGGTATTAGGATGGGGCGCCTGGGTGGCGCAGTCGGTTAAGCGTCCGACTTCAGCCAGGTCACGATCTCACGGTCCGTGGGTTCGAGCCCCGCGTCAGGCTCTGGGCTGATGGCTCAGAGCCTGGAGCCTGTTTCCGATTCTGTGTCTCCCTCTCTCTCTCTGCCCCTCTCCCGTTCATGCTCTGTCTCTCTCTGTCCCAAAAATAAATAAACGTTGAAAAAAAATTTAAATAAATGGTATTAGGAAAACTGGAATTTCACATGCAAAATAAATAAATAAATAAATAAATAAATAAATAAATAAATAAATCCTACAATCCAGTGCAGATATCAGATACAAACTTCAAAGACAAATTTATTTTCAAAGGCTTATTCCAGTTTCATGGGGCTAGCATGAGGTGTATACATTTCGGCAAATGTATACTTCAGAATTCACTCATGTAGCAAATGCTACACATGTCCTCCATTTAGAAGCATTTGTGATGGATGATGGAGAGGCCAGACCCATCACAATCCTGCTTGCTGATCTGCATCTGCTGGAAAATAGACAGCAGAATGTAGCCACCTATCCACACAGAGTACTTAAGTACAGGAGTAGAGATTATCTTGATTTTCATCAGGCTGGGCTGTGATCTCCTTCTGCATCCTGTTGGCATTGCCCGGGTATATGATGGTCCCACCAGACAGCACCATGTTAGCATAGCAGTCCTTTCAGATATCAACGTCACACTTCAAGATAGAGTTGAAGGTGGTCTTCTGGATACCACAGGACTCCATACACAGAAAGGAGAGCTGGAGGAGCACTCAGGACAGCAGAACCACTCACTGCCAATGGTAATCACCTGCACATAGGCAGCTCATAGATCTTCTCCAGGAAGGATGAAGGGGTGGCAGTGGCCATCTCCTGCTCGAAATCCAGGGCAACATAACAGAGCTTCTCCTTGATGTCACTCACAATTTCCCATTCTGCGATGGTGGTGGTGAAGCTGTAGTCAAGCTACCCAAGAATCTTCATGAGGTGGTTCCATCAGGTAGCAGTCAGCCAGGTCCAGATGCAGGATGGCTTGGGGCAGGGTGTACCCGTCATAGATGGGCATGGCGTGGGCGACCCCATCCCCAGAGCCCATGACAATACCAGTGGCGTGGCCAGAAGCATACGAAGAGGGAACAGACTGGATGGCCATGTACATGGCTAGGGTATTGAAGGTCTGGAACATGATCTGAGTCATCTTTTCATGGCTAGCCTTTGGGTTCAAGGGGGCCTTGGTCAGCAGCATGAGGTGCTCCTCAGGAGCCACACAAAGCTCATTGTACAAGGTATGGTGCCATCTTCTCCATGTCGTCCCAGTTAGTAACAATGCCATGTTCAGTGGGGTACTTGAGGGTCAGGATGCCCGGTTTGATTTGGGCCTCATCACCTATGTGGCAGTCCTTCTGGTCCCTGCTCATGATAATGCCCTGTTGCTGGGGCACTCAACCATGGGCGGGAAAATGGCCAGGGGATATCATCCCCAGCAAAGCCTGCCTTGAGCTTGTCAGAGCCATTGTCAATGACGAGCCCAGCAATCTCCTCTACTATTGCCGTTGGTGGAGGTGGAGGTGGCGGCAGTGGATGCAGAGACCAGGCAGTGGGAGAAGGCAGAATCCAGGCTGGCTACAGTGAGTGAGACTTCCAGGTTTCTTTTAATTGGAATCATGGATAGTCTACTGTCCTGTTGGTAAGAATATCAGTGAGAAAAAAAAAAAAAAACAAAACAGGCTGGCATCCTAATTTAAATATTTTCATACTTGATGCATCTTCTTTTATCACCCAAAATCCTTCAACTTCATGCTTTTCCCAAATTTGAGATCATACCATCTTTGTCCCGTTAAAAGTGTCCTTTGTGTACAAATGATACTGCTCCTTTAAAAGTCATTAGTGAGATGTAGACTCCCCTAAGAGACTCTATGATATGTTGTTTGTGCAGTTGGTTCTCTGAGAGTTCTTCTTCTGTTTTATTCTTGTCCTTCATCTTCAAGATGACATGGTGCCTTCACAAGTATCTCCTTATAATCTATGTAAATTATTTACTATGTTGGTTTTCTACTGCCATACTAACACATTACCAGAAATTTAGCAGCTGAAACAACACAAATTTATTATTTTACATTTCTGAAGGTCAAAAGTCCCACACAGATTTCGGGATGTCAAGATGGCTGTGTTTCCCCCCTCCCAAGAATGCTCTAGGGGAAACCTGTTTCCATGCCTTTTCTAGCTTCCAGAGATCTATACATCCCTTAGCTTGGGCTCTCCTTCCCTAATCTGCAAAGGCAGCACTATTTCAGTTCTTGGACCCTTCTTCATGGTCACATCTGTCTCTAAGCTCTGCCAAGAAAGTTTCATGCTTTTAAGGACTCATGTGATTAGATTTGGTCAATTGGATAATCCAGGATAATTTCCCATCTCAGAATACATATCCCTATTCATTTCTGCAAAGGCCCTTTGACTCTTTGCCATGTAAACAATATACACATCCCAGGGATTGTGTTTAGCACATTTTTAAGGGTTTATTATTCTGCCCACCACTTTCACCATGACATCTTCCAAATATGGGGATGTACTGTGTAATATTTCAATATAAAAGCAGATGCAGGGGTGCCTGGGTGGCTCAGTCAGTTAAGCTTCCGACTTCGGCTCAGGTCATGATCTCACAGGTTCGTGAGTTCAAGCCCCGCGTTGGGCTCTGTGCTGACAGCTTAGAGCCTGGAGCCTGTTTCAGATTCTGTGTCTCCCTCTCTCTCTGACTCTCTCCCATTCATGCTCTGTCTCTCTCTGTCTCAAAAATAAATAAACGTTAAAAAAATTTAAAAAAAAAAGCAGATGCAGAATTCCACACATACCTCCAAGAAAAAGTGAATCACATTCAACTTATGTATTTATTAATAACCTCAAAAATTTCTATGTACCAGGATGACAAATTTCTTTCTGATCAAATGTACTCAATATAACTTAGTATTTGATTTAAAATAAAACATTAACATTTTATAAGAAAGGCAGAGATTGTTAAACTAGGGTTCTAAAGATGGATTACTTGGAAACAAACACATTTATATCCCATCTTAAAAATGATTAGGATGAATGAAGATGTAAATTATAATAAAATGATCAAAGAGAAGGCTGGCTGCATCTGGCTCTCTGCCTTAGAAGCTCAGGGGTGCCCTTCTTTCTATTTTCAGGGATAATCAGTCCCTCAGGGACTGTCTTATGCTAACTAAAGAGTGGAGACTGCAGGGAAAAAAACAGATTGCACTTTTATTAATTAAAGTGAGAAATAAAGTTGTCACAAGCCCCCAAATTCAGAACTTATGTCAGATCAAGCAGCAGATCTTCAGGCTGTAGCTTTGCTACATGGAAGTCATCATCAGTAGCCACTTCATTGAAGTGACTCAAGAAATAATTTTCCCAGTGACATAATGCTCATGTACAATATAAGCAACTCATCATAATTTTAGTGTAGGATATCCACCTGGGATTCCCAACACCAACATAGGTGAGTTTAAAATGAGAAGAAGAGGCTTGAAAATAATTAAAATCATTGGCTTCAAAGTGTCATATATTCCTTCGCTTCAAATGTCATTAAGAGAGAAATATTCAAATGGTCTCACCTATATGTAAGGAGCGGTGAGAAAATTAGTCCTTGTCTGGGCACAGCATGTTAGAGCCAGCATGGGCAAGGAGAAACATGGAAAGAAAGATGTGTAAATTAATGAAATCTGAGTATCTCTCTCATCATGCTTGTAACTTATAGTCTTTCCTTCCTTTTTAATCACCTGCCTCGTTGTCAGTTACATTGAGGAGTTTAAAACCTCTTTGTCATAACATACCCCGCAGAAACATTTCATGAGGTTTGTACCTTTCGGTGCACAATATCTGAAGATACATGGTTAAGATGAGATTTTAATTTTTCTTTCATCTTCTGATTTTTTTTCTTAAGAACAGACTTACATACACATGTCCGTAAGGAAATGCAAATGAGTTAGCTTCAGCTACTTCTGTTTAGACTACTGCTTATTGGTCTAGTAAGAAAACTAAGAAATGTTTTTTATTTCCAAGAACCACAAGTATCTTCGGTTGTCATGGTATGCAGTTCTTCTAAGCCGCTAAATCTCAATGGTTTCTTTTTCCCTAAGGGATTTTAGTCTGTCTTTGAAGGCATTTCTCTGCTCTTCCCCACTTTGGATTACTGGTAGTTGAATCAGTGTTAACTTCCTAGACTTTGAGTCTATCTTTGTAAAAGATCTTACATTTAACCCTTAAAATGATAGAAATAGAATTTCTAAGGCTAATAATGGGTTTTTCCCCCCTTCTAGACTTTCAAACTTTGCAGGAATCAATTTTTAAAATATATATGCTCAAATCAAAGCAGTTGGAAGTAACAAAGTATATGATGCTACTATAGGCAAAGTTTTTTTTAATTTTTTTTAAATGTTTATCTATTATTGAGAGAGAGAGAGAGAGAGAGAGAGAGAGAGAGAGAGAGAGCGAGCTTGCACAAGCAGGGGAGGGGCAGAGAGACAGGGAGACACAGAATCGAAAGCAGGCTCCAGGATCCAGGCTCTGAGCTGTCAGCACAGAACCTGACCCGGGGCTCAAATTCATTAACTGTGAGATCATGATCTGAACCAAAGTTGGACTCTTAGCAGACTGAGCCATCCAGGCGCCCCTCAGCAAAGCTTTTAATGCAGGTCGAAGCAGGCTTTTAATTGTTGCAAAGTACTGTGCTCATCTGAGATAACAAAAAATTCCCAGGATTTTTTAATAAATGCATTTTTCTTAATTAGTTTGTGCACTCTTTTGGAATAAGATCTGGAAATGAGTGAGGCACTGGGGAAATTTATTGTTTATACCTCAGAGAAACTAGAATAGTGTAAGACACAGAAATGTTTGCATACAATTGTTTTTAATCTTACTTTGGGGAAAATGAGCACACACTTGGGAAACTCAATAGAAGAGTTAAATGTTTCAGATGACGGTGGGCTTTTCTATTTATCATGATTGCTTGGGGGAATAGGTTACTTTGAAGCACAGGAAGGCATTGTTATATCTAATCCTGGATACCTTCTAAAAATAAAGGACCATTATTTGTGGTTCAAATGCTCATTCCTAAGCAATAAAACTGGATTTGAAAACTTCTATAGTGTTGAAATAAATGAGCAAAATTTTTGAGCTTTTCTTTATTGTCCTCTTCTCCATGACCAAGAGTCTTTCTTTTGGAATCTCAGTTGATTCTCATTATCCTCCCAGAAATAATCTTCTCTTTGTTTCTAGTTTTCTATATATTCTAGTTTTTTTTTTTTCAGTGTTACCTAAGGTCTGTTTTAGAAATGAGGTAGAAAGGTTGAAGAAGCATGAATCAAACAATAAAAGTTATGGTGTCAGAGGAAATGAGATGATTTTGCACTTCCTGAAATCTGAAAGCAGTTTATGGCTTTTTCTATTGCAGCAGCCTGAATTTGATCACTTAATTACAATGCAATGTTCTTATTAAAGGCCCATTAACCAAAAAGAGAAGACCAAAAGAGTTTGAGTAGTGTTTATTCAAAACTTTAGAAAGATAATTAAAATGAATGAATCACCATAAATCATTCTGACCCTGAATTTGCTCACACCCTTGTCTTGACAAATTAACAGAGTGGTACAAAAAAATAGCCTGTTTCCAAAGAGATTTTTTTCCTCTTCTCTTCAGGTTCTCTATTTACATTCTCACATTTAACTTGTCTAACCAAATGGATTAGAATTAAATTGTAAATGCAACTTATTTCCCGCCTTAAAAAGACGAACACCGTTTAAAACATGTTCACTGCCTTAACACATTTTGTAATAAATTTGGTTTAAAAATTAAATTGATGCATATTCTCTAAATACATTTTTTAGACCAGGAAAAAATATTCTCTTCTTCCCCTAATAATTTTTTTTAATTTTTCAATACACTTCAAGCTACATTCTTCAACTTAGTTTGTTCAATGAAGAATGGAGCTGCACATATTCAGAAAACATCTATAGTAATTTATAATTTTCTTTGGAGGCAGAGATCTAGGGAGTAGGAAATTAAATATTGATATATCATCTGCTCCACACTGTTTGGTAGCACAACCATTTCTGGGATTTTTATTGACACTTTTCATAAAAATATTTAGTTTGTTTATGATGAACTCAGAAAACTAGACTGATATTCCAAAGAGTTAAACATTTCTGTCCTACAGCTGAACAGTAACAGAAACTTTTGCACCTGCCACTTCCTTGAAGTAGTTTAAAGTATTTTATAGTTGACATGACTAGGGAATATGGAGAATATTTCACGTTTTCTTTTAAAATTCTATATAAGGGTTGTCTACTCAAAGACTGAAAATGATAGGAATGATCGTCACTCCACATCTATTGCAGTAAACTGTAAAAGGAGACATTCTTTTAGCTTACAAAAAGTGTACCAGAACAGATACTAACATTTTAGTACTCAATGGTACCTTACTAAACTAGCATCTTCATCATTAAGATAATAACACAATGGCCCAGAGAATTTAATGATTTTACCAAAATCATAAAACTTTATTACATCTCAAGTCTCATGCTTCTTACCAAGGATGAGAGCATTCAGCTGCTCGGCTCTAATACCCACTGGGATACTGGAAACAGCATTTTTATCCCCTGTATTAACCTTTTCTCATACCTCCTACAAGTAAGGCAAACTGTACATTGGTATTCAACCATTTCTCACCGATGGTTTATAAACAGCATTATCACCTGTGAAGTAATATCAGAGATGTGTGCTACCTCTTCTATAACCTGAGGGATAAAAAAGCTGCTGACCATAGAAAAGACCAAAAAGAAAAAAAAATTGGCAAAGCCATAATCTTAAAAATCATCATGCTCATCTTTCCCACTGCAAAGAACGCCTTCACAGAGTTAAAAGTCCATGTCTATCAAAGTAATATTATTTCAGGGAAAAAATATTCTAACCCCTGGTAAATACCTGTCTTTCCTACTTAAATAGTATCTAATAAACTAAGAAGTCTGGACAAACCCTCAGCATTTGGTATAAGAAGATTTAATTAGGGCTTATCTCTTGGAGTGCCTGGGTGGCTCAGTCGGTTGAGCATCTGACTTCAGCTCAGGTCATGATCTTGCGGTTTGTGAGTTCGAGCCCCATGTCGGGCTCTGTGCTGACAGCTCAGAGTCTGGAGCCAGCTTCAGATTCTGTGTCTCCCTCTCTCTCCGCCCCACCCCTGCTTGTGCTCTGTCTCTGTCTTTCAAAAATGAATAAACATAAAAAAAAATTAGAGCTTATCTCTTTAATCAAAACAAAAAAAATAGCATGTTATCTGTATTCTACCATATATTCAGTGCTTACTAAGTGCTAATAGACATTCTTCCAAGAATTTTCTTTGTATCAGTTTATTACATCTTCCTAAACAACCTCAATAAATAGAACTATTATTGTCTCTATTTTGTAAATGAAAGGAAAGAAACTAAGACACAATTAACCAAATCCCATGTACCACACAGTAGCAACTCTCTTGGACACAGCTTAAACTCCCTAAATCTTTGGTGAACAAATAAATTAATTCTATAACCTGACACTAATTACACAGATCTAGCCATCGTTAATAATGCTCAAAAATGTTAATAAGCATGCTATAAATGCTTATTGATTGCTATTGCTTGGGGAATGACACATATTTTCCTTCTTAATTCAATACTAGAGAAAAGAAAGGCTGTATCCAGCCTCGCCAGTTCTTTTTAGGACATTTCAACTTTCGAAGAAGGCCTGTAGAAATACAGTTATCTATATTTATACAGATTGATATTTTCATATATATGTATCTGTGTATATAAATATATGTATATGGAGAGTGAGAGGAAGAGAGATTTCAAATAGTTAATCTGCACTAAAAGTATATCACTGCATTAGGAATAATATACAATGCTGTGCTCTCTTTCCCTCTATGTCTGAATCATCTTTCATTATTGGATAAAAGATTGATTTGGCTGGAGTTAGACAAACCCAGGTGGCTCCCTGATGCTTATCGTGTGCACATATTGTCTAGCACCTGCTGAATATTACTTCATTCTGTTCTTTTCTGTAATAGCCCTTTAACCACAAAATTAATAGTGTACTCAGAGGTGTACAAATGGAAACTAAGCACACATTATTTCAAATTGTTATTATTTCTTTCAGATTGGCTTGAAGGCATTTCACCATTTTGGGACCCAAAACTGGTACATTTGTCTGGTACCACATGGTCAAGCAGAGTCATAATTTTCTCTCCAATATCTGGTGCAGTTATGGTTTCCTTATAAAATATGCATGCCTTTGAGTGAAGAGATTCTAAATGGTAAATATAAATGACTGACTTTTTGTGTGATTTACTCTTTCTTGTTATGACTCTATTTTAAAGTGCCCCATTAATATAGATTTATTTATATGGCATGGGTTGGGTGCACAGAAATGAGACTTGATTGCACTTCAGAATGAAAAGAAAAAGGTTATAAAAATGTAATCAGTGTTTATAGTATGTGTTTGTATGTGTGATTCACTGAAAATCCACAGATACAGGATTTACAAGAGATTCTGTATGAGGAATAAAGATGTGTTTGGATACCCTCAGGCAATTGAGTTCAACACATAGAAAGTTAACCTACTAAAAATTCAATTTATATAATCTGTTACTAATTATAAATTGCAATAATATAAAAATTATACATTGAAGTAAGTGATCTATAATTAACATTGTAATCTGTTATTAATTTACCTTAAATACTTAATGAGTTTCTCTTATAATTATTCTGATACTAGATTTTCTTGGCAAACATGAAAGATGAAGTTCCTCAAAGAGATCTTCATCTGTGGAAGGTGGGAGTGTATAAACAGATAAAAAAGAAAATATAAACGGAGATAATCTGATTAGAAAATTCTAAGAAGTTCCTAGAATTCTGATACTCTAGTGTAAGCAAGATTATAATTTAGATTATTTGGTCTATCAAAAAAAATCATCAAGGAACTGATAATATTCAGACAAAGCTAACCCTGCAATATAACAACCCCTTAACCACATCATCACAAGTTTAGGAAATAATGATCTCTTAGATTTACTTTTGGTTGCTTTTTGTGAGACAGATTTTTGTATCTTTGTTTCCCCATGTGCTATTTCTGCTCATTTTAAGTGAAATTTCTAAAAAAGCACAAAAAACAAAAAACACACAAAGAAACAAGCATAGCACTTTCTTGGGTTAATACAAACTCTATTAGTAAATGTTTGCATGCTCCTCCAGTGTTATATCATGTTAATATTCCTAAACCCTGAATACCAAGTTATTCAAGTAATAACCAGTCATCCAGCATGATCCTAATTAGTTTGTGAACTTCCCTACAACTGAGATATAACACTTGAGAAGGAAGCACCTGCTGAACCCTGTGATGAGGAGGGATCTGTGTTTTGGCGAATCTCCAATATTTAATTAACCTGTCATCTTTTATTATGTCTCTGCAAAGCATCTAAATCTTGTACAACTTAAACACGCTAAAAATATTTCGAAACCCAACCTGGCATTGATTTAAGGTTAGTCCCTTATGGGCATCGTATTATTTTTTATAAATTACAATGTTTTTCGGCTTGTGAAAGTGTTTTGTCCTTTTTATGGTTAACGTTTGGGCAAGTCCAACTCACAGAAATGTTAAATAGATTAAGCAAAGCAAACTCAGAAGAACGTGATTCTACCTCATTTACACATTGCATTTGTAATTATTCTTTTCAGTTAGGTTCAAAACTCAGAAGTTAAATACCTTGAGCAATGTTTTGTGTTAATGAGCCCAAACTACAACACAATGGTCAGAATGATGACACAGCATACTTTAATTATATAACGCAAGGTAGGTCCTGTACACAAGAATTCTATTTCACTAGAATATCACTATTGTGTGTGTGTGTGTGTGTGTGTGTGTGTGTGTCTGTGTGTGTGTGTGTGTATAATTACCAGTTAAAATAAGTAGTCTATTTAAGGAGTTGCTCATGAGTATAGAATCCTAAATTAAGGTCGGATTCAGGGTCCTCTACGTGACGTGGTACTTAACTCAGATAGGACCCTTTTAACTAAAGTAAATTTGCAAAGCATATCTTTAGTAATTTTTATTAACCTCTCTAAATTTGTCTACTTGTTTATGAATGTCCTTTTGATAAAGCATAATATTTAGAATAATTAATATTTCCCTAGCCACAATATTTTCTTTTTAATTTTTTAATGTTTATTTATTTTTGACAGAGGGAGACAGAGAGACAGAGCATGAGCAGGGGAGGGGCAGAGAGAGAGGGAGACACAGAATCCAAAGCAGGCTCTAGGCTCTGAAATGTCAGCACAGAGCCTGACATGGGGCCCAAACTCACAAACTGTGAGATCATGATATGAACCAAAGTCGGATGCTTAACACACTGAGCCACTCAGGTGCCCCTAGCCACGATATTTTCTCAGCCAAGGGTTCTTTTCACTCATTGAAATTTCTATCAGTTATTCTAAGGTAATAATCCATTGAAAAGAATTAATTTCCATTTGCTATTTCAGACCCAGGGATGACAAGGAGAGAAAACTGGTTGCAGCCTTTTCTGAAAGAGACAGGTAGTCTCCGTATTTCATAGAAGACTTGTGCATAACCCATGAATGTGCAAATTTGTCCACTGAAGAATACACTTGTGTTAAACAGAGCATTTGTAGATATTTGTGGCAGGTGAAAACTCACAAAGTCTTTCAAAATGTAAAAGATAACCTATTATGATCTGAGTTTTTGAACATAAATTGTCTGCTCTTTCTTTCTTAAAGCTAGAGTAATGACTGCTATAGAATTAAAAATACACCTAAATGTATGGTATCACCTAAATCAACGTTACATACAAAAAGAAAAAAAAAAGAGGATGAATAAATCCATTACCTGTATAAATTGTACAAGAACATAAAATTTCCTAAGTTCTATAACTGCCAGTGCCAACACATTGAAAATGTAACATACAAATGTGTTTCTGACTTAGGAGTCGGGCTTTTCCAATTATAAGATGTGACTCAGTAGGACTGTTACTCCCAGAAGTGACACTTCAATATTCAAGCAGTGAACTACTAGATTACTGCTCCAAAATGCCTGAAAAACTATGTAACTGCTCCAACTTCACCTTAACACTAGAGTGAACAGTCTGAGGCTTCAATAGTTTTGACTTGTGGCAAAACTTTAAACTGCAAATGTACTACCATTTTCCTGGAATTGTTCACCTTTTTAGAATACCTTTGGCCTAAAACAGTATGAATGAGATGCCACCACAAATTAATATAATGCTTTGCTCACCAGTGTTTCCAGTGTAGATGATTTTTACAAACCAAATACATGATACAATAGGTGGCTAAACAATAGAAATTATTTGACACTAAATACTTAAGTATATGTAATTCAATTTATTAAATTTCTATATTTTCTGGACATTAGAAATAGCTAATTTGGATATTCTATAAAGTGAATCTATTAATCATCAGTTCCACTGACCTTTCTGAGATATATAATTTTTCAGTAGACTTCCAAATACTCCAACAGATTAAGGCCAAATGTGACGTGCATAATAGGTGAATAATAAATATTTTTGAGTGAATAAATGTAAGAATCATAAGTGGATATTCAGGATTTATCCTCACTTCAATAAAACCCATAGCAGGTTTATTTCATTACAAATGATGGAATCTGCTTTATTATATTGGGATAGAATTCTCAATTGGCTATAGGAGTACAGGAAGAGAAAGTAATATTGTACAAATCAAAGTTATGCCTCAAAATGTGGTCATATAATAAGATTTCCTCAATAACAATAGATCTCAAAATAGACACAAGTGGTGATAGATTTTATCTAAACAGAGTGCAATCAAAACAACAATTTTGATTGAAAGTTATAATAAAATTTTAATTCTCACAATAAGGTTTATAAAAGTTTTAAGAATAAATTTATGGTTTACTTATCCCGATTTTGTTTTTTTGTGTTTTCTTTTTTAACAAAACATATTAGAGAGCATGCGAGCAGGGGAGAGGAGTAGGAGGAGAGAGAGAGAGAATCTCAAGCAGGCTTCCCACTCAGTGCAGAGCCCAACATGGAGCTGAATCCCAAGACCCTGGGATCATGACCTGAGCCAAAATCAAGAGTCAGATGCTCAAGGACTAAGACATGCAGGCACCCCATGTATCCTGTTATAATACTAAGTAGTTTCCCCAATTTTGATTCCAAGTAAACATTTCTCAGATAGAAAACAATGATTCCTGTTACCTACACATATTATAGCTCAATATAATTAGTATTGAGATATAAGTAATATTTGATATTTTCTTATATTCCTTTGTTTCAGGCCAGAGAAGAATAAGAAAATGCATTTATAACACTTAGTTGATCTAGATAATCTGTGAGGATAAAACACTTATAATTAAAAAAAATTCACCTATTCTGCACACGATGCAACATTATTTGGTTATTGGCTATAACCTGAATTTGGGAATCACTTTCAAAATGCCAGTATTTATTTCATAAGATTATCTCCACATTTTTATCTATCCTTATCTGTATACTTACATACAAATGATTGAAACTAATTATTTGAATACCTTAAACTATTTGTCTTAAAAGACTTTAATGGTTAAAAACAAAATGGCACTTCTTTACACAGAAAGCTATGTCATAGCAATTAGGAAAATGAAAGGCCAGCAAATTTTCATGACTGACTCTAGTCAGTAGTCAGTTGAATACTTTGGTTCATCACCCATACAACCTGCCTTTGGGAAGAAGGCATTCTTGCCTGCACTGCTAGAATACCTTGGAAGGTGAAAGTGACCTCACCCAAGGTTATATGCTTCCCTCGGACTGGCAGTCATCCAATGAGCCATCAAAAGGGACAGTAAATCATCCCAGGCTCATGCCTCAATTTGAGACATTTCTGATGGTCACCCTAACTCCAGAGTTCCATGCAGGAATAATGCTAAGGCCATTATTCCAATAGCATTATTCCAACCACACTGTAATTTTCTTCTTTCCCTACATTCCTGCTTCCTTCCTTTACTCCCAACAGATGTTATTCCTGAGAGTATCCCTCATAAGCTTTGTGCATGCAAATCTCTGTTCAGAGTCTGTTCCCAGAAAATCTAAGATACCTTCTGTGTTGGAAGAGGAAAATAGCAGCAGACATTGGGGGAGGGGCAGGCAGTGATTTTCAGACAGTTTTCCTTACTGGAGAATTGGGTATGAGGGCAAATGCTTACATTTTGTCCTTGGGCAGAACAGTTAAGTTAGAGCTAGCCGTGGAGACAATAGGTAGAATTACTTCACTTCAATCCCCAACAGCAAGAATGTAAGTCAGCATTCTGGAGAGCGGAAAATAGGAGAAAATGAAGAGACTGAGGAAGTGTCAAATTAAAAGCTCAGTGCAGATATTCTCAGTGTTCATGTGGCTGAGCATCTGGAAGTCAAAGCATTCTTTGGTGAACACTAGGAAATATTGCCATTGGATTTTAGGATTCAAAATATAAATCATTTTTTACCAGCGGAAAGGGCCAATATTACATAAAGGCAAATGGAAATCACACTTGGTCTAACAAAATGCTTTATATTTCTAAACATGCCTTCAGTTTTTCTGTTAGCATTTGTTACCCTAACCTTCACTATGTAGCTGCAAGCTCTTATAGCAGATGACAAAGGGTTAAGAAATAACACTTAATTTAGAAAATGCTATTTCTTATTGTCTTCTCCATGAATTTGGAAAATACTCCTTGTGTAAATTTTAATAACAGAACATCTATATGCAGCAGAAGCATAGCTTTAGAGTCCCTAGCTTAGTGTATGCAAGCTTCCAGACAACGGAAAGAAATGAGAAGAATTAGAATAGCTTGGATATATGGTTTATGGATTGTGAGCAAAGAGCCTTCACCTTCATGGAGTCCGTACCAGTAACTGACAGGGTGCATGACACAGCTATATACCCACACACACACACACACACACACACGCGCTCGCCACACACACACACACACACACACACACACACACACAGTCAAATCTGTCAACTTGATACTCAACATTGTGAAAAACAATTTCACAGACACCTAAATATATGAATATTTGTACTGTTCAATTGTATAATCAATCTTTATAATTTGAAAAAAGGGCTATTTGCAAAACAAGTTATTAGCCATAGCAAGAAATGTCTCCATATAAAATGCTGTTGAGAAACCAAACAAGAAGGGAACATAATTCAGAAAAATGATCAAATTATTCTCACGTTTAGCAGAAAGCCCTAAAACCTATTGTTGCCATTAAATGTTTTGTCTTTATTATTTTATAAAGACTTAAATATATTTAGAATGAAGATAATGCTTCTCTGCATTACATTATTACATATCAGGTGAACACAATGGCAATTTAAAGTTTGTAATTTTAATGGTAGTAGCAGAAACCTTTTGCAAGGCTTAAACCAGACTTTTAAAAAAGGGTTTTCAAGGGCTCTTGGGTGGCTCAGTTGGTTAAGTGGCTAACTCTTGGTTTCTTCTCAGGTCATGATCTTAGGTCATGATCTCATGGTTCATGAAATTGAGCCCAGTCCCTCATGGGACTCTCTGAGCCTGCTTAGGATTCTCTCTCTCTCTCTCTCTCTCTCTCTCTTTCTCTCTCTCTCTGCCCCTCCCCCACTTACACTTGAGTGCACGCTCTCCCTCTCTCTCACTCTCAAAATAAAGTTAAAAAAAGTGTTTTCAGTATATAATGCTGTTATTCCTTAAATATTTCTTTTAAAGACTACAGATTCTTTGGAAATAAACATGTTAGCTGGCCCCTTCTAATGAATTATTTTTACTATTGAAACCACCAATATGTTTGGTGGATGTGCTACTATTATTTACTTCTTAATAAGAATATAATCATAGTTATTTCTATTTTATTTTTGTCCAAATCCATGTTACTCTTAGAGGTTATTTTTTATCTGATTTTTTTAACCCAATGTTTTTGTTTTTAATATCAATGAGTGTGACGACTGATTACCTAGACCACAAAAGCAATAACCTTAGAATTAAATCAGAGAAGTCTTTGTGAATTTTAACCTTATGATCTATTAATTATAACATGGTCTTACATCAGTATAAGGATTATAACACAAACTTTTCTTAAAAGAAAAATTCTTAATTTTTCTTCCAAGCAAGTGAAAACATTCAAGAAGAATTTAAGTGGAGAATATTTGCACATAAGTTACAAACTAGTAAAAAATCACTCTAAATACCACATTTTCAGAGATAAACAGAGACTCTGTTTAGCCTACATATTGGAGACTTATAATTTAGCAAAAAGAAGGAAAACCATGAATATATTTAACAAATCTCACAGCAGCAAATATTCTTCTATACCCACACACTAAATACTAAAGTACTTTGGTTTACTATTGGCTTCTATCTTTCTTCCACTTATCCTCATTTTAGAATATATCATGGCCATTTACTTGAATAAGACATGCTACATCACCAAAATAACACACAGATGGAGTTTTAGGATTCATTTTATGATGCATTAATGTGTTTTATAGGCAGATTCACACACACTGGAGAAAAAAGAGATTATTTTCAAAAGTCTGTTAAGACCTATGAGCTATATATTTTCTATGAAATCATATCATAAATGCACAAGACCATAATAAGTTAGGGAGTTGCAAGGGGCATAGATCTCCTAAGTTAGAATGTGCTGTGAAAGTCCTACAGAAACATTTCTTAAATTGAGGATGATGATATGTAGGAGATGGAGTACTGAAGGGCATATGAAGGGTAAACTAGGGATGCAAAAAGTAACCAATTGCTGTGGCTAGAGAGAATGACAAATCCTATGAAGGTGGGAGTGATCCTTTGCCCCCTATCTGAACGTGTTCTCTTCCTGAAAAGAGACATTGAAAGTTTCATAGGGATCACCATGATGTTAAAAGACCACATAAGGCATAGTTACATTATTCTTTGGCAGTTACTTAAAAAAATTATATACAATTAATTTGCTTCAGCTACTTTGTTTTATGCTAATTGAAGCCTAGATATTTGCTCTTGTATGAGATTAGACTATCAGCATTAGTTCAACTTGATTCTGGAAGCCTGCAATACTGTGTTTATTACTTATGTAAATTTGGTTAATTACACACCAACTCGGTTATTTATTGCATTTCAATTAGTATCCTTTTAATAGTTACTAACTCTTTAATTAACTCACAAGAATAAGAGGTGTCTTGTTAAATGTAAATTAAATAGATTTAAATAGACAATAGATTGCAAATGGTAGATTTACTGCTAATGCTATAGAAAACTGTTGTTGAAGAACTAAATGTACTCAATACCATCTGCCTTCATCTCTAGGCAAGAAGAGAATTGTAGTTTCTTTAGAATCCTTTTTAGGCCAAAGACCAGACCAAGACAAAACCAAAGTATGGCAAGTTTTTGTTTTGTTGTTTTTGCAAGAGTGTGTTAAATGTAATTTTGAGTTTTGGCTTATTACTGATGAAAAATTCAAACAAAGAGAAAGAAATGTAAAATCTCTCTTGAGTGTGGCATTACTTCTAAAATGAATGTTATAAGGCTTAAAAATAATCCATGATCACTGATTTATCTGTCCAGTGTACAAGGGAGCAAACTACTACAGCTCTTCCTTAAGTGCTCCCTTATGACCTAACAAGAAAATTAATTACCAGGGCACCACTATATGGCAACAACCATGACTATGAGGAAGACTGAATGTCAATGGGCTGACACTGTAACCCAGTTTTGTGAACATAAATGTTTCTTTTTTAGCTAGTTTATTTCTCAGAGGTGAAATAAAGACTTGGCTAAGATTTAGAGAGAATCTAATTTCATTTAATAGCAAGTTTTACTCCTCGCAAAGGGAGTTCAAGAGCATTTCTGGATCCTGTTATTTATGTCTTGTGACTGACAGAGTCTGTCACTGTAAACACCCACAATAGGTGGAATGGGGATTTGTACATATTCCTCTGCTATGTCCTCCACACTTTGGATGTAAAAAGGTTTAACATGGAGGAAAAATATTTTAAGATCTGTTGGGCCAAGGTTTGGTATACCTACTGTAACAGAATAATACAAGATATAGTTATGCTGACATAAGTTCCTGAAATTTAAACAAAGTATTTAGTTTTTTCTTCAAGATTATAATATCTCAAAATGATGAAATCAAACAGTTAAGGCAATAATATCATCAAATGTAAAATTAATGGAAAAATTATTAAAAAACACCATCATGTCTTCGGCAGTACTCAAATTACATTTAACTTTTATAATCACTGTCAATATGACAGCCTCAGATAGTCCCCTTTTCCTCCTTTCTTTTACAGCTTCCAAGATATTCTGTTTTTCTCCAGGAATTAGTGAACTGGAATAGTATCCATCATAGAAGATTCTGATTGCAGGCAATGTTATACTGTGAATATTACATGAGACTACTTACTGCATTCTACATTTTCCTTTCTATCATTACTTTATATCATTTCAAAATGATAAAGTTTTCTACTAAATATTCATTTAAACTTTTTAAAAATAAAAAGTTCCGTCGTCAAATTCCTTTGCAGAACTCAAGTGCGTAAAAAAGGTCTACAAATTTCTTGAGGTAATTAATCTTGGCAATATTCTCTAAAGATATGCATCTTGCTCTTCCCATGAAATTCTTTCTAAAGAAGCATCCTGAGGATCTATTCTTAGCAAAACTTTTCTAACCAGAATACTAAATGGTATAGCATTTACATTCTGGAGCGATAGGTCTGAGTTTGGGTCATGCCTCCAACAATCAGCATCTAAATGACATGGGTAAATTTCTTAAGCTCTCCAAACTCAAATATTTAATTTTCAATGAGGATAATAATTATTAACATCTTAAGTTTTACATGAGGATTTATTGATATATTACGTGAGAATTATTTGCCAGATGTTTAATGCAGTGTTTGGTATTTAGTAATTGCTAAATAAGTGGTATTGTGCCTATTCAAATATTAAAGGGTTCTGTGAGATTTAGGGACAGAAACATGGTGCTATATGCAAATAAGAAAATATATGCTATTATACTTTGTAAATGAATAATTATTTCCCAGGTTTAAACTATAATTATTTGAAAAAAATTTTTTTTCTTAAATTATGTAGCCACAAAACAAAATAAAAATATTAATGGCTTATAGGGACTCTACCTACAAGTTATGCAAAGACCTTTTTATAAGCTATTCTTTCATTAGAGAAGACAACTTTGATAACTACTTTATGCAGTTCAGTTCCACCAACTTAAATGTTATTATACTTCCTTGATATCATTACTATTTATATATATTTATTTGAGCAAACCACGTCACCGTACTACCCTGAGCCCAATTTTCCAGAATTGTCCTACCTCTGGAATCCTAAAATCTATTCCCCACATATTGCAGGACTTCACCACTCTTCCTAATGTACCTACCAAGCCACTGCCACTTTTCAACAGTGAAGTTTTTATCTGGTTTGGGAGAGACCACTGCATGTACAAGGCTTAGAGGTACTCAGCTCCCCGAGTCCACAGCTCCAAATGTTTGTATAGCTCCTCATCCTGACATTTTTTTTTTTAGTTTCAAAGAATGGGAAATGTATTAAACTGTTCATGTATAATTTGATCAATGAAACCAAGGGATTTTTTAAATTAAATTCTACATCCAATGTGGGGCTCAAACTCAAAACCTCAAGATCAAGAGTTGCATGCTCTACTAACTGAGCCAGCCAAGCACCCCAAAATCTTGTTCTTTGCAAAGATAAATAAAATTGATACAACTTTAGCTAGACCTATGAGATAAAAGCAGAAAGGACCCCAAAGGGAAGTAACAACTGACACCACAGAAATACAAAGGATTGTTAAGAGTATACTATAAAAAACTATATGCCAGCAAACTGAACAACCTAGAATAAATGGATAAATGTCTAGAAACATACAACCTTCCCAAACTGAATTAGAAAGAAATAGAAAATCTCAACAGACCAATTATTAGTAACAAAAGTGAATTGGTAATCAAAAACCTCCCAACAAACAAAAGTCCAGAACCAGATGGATTCATATGTGAATTCTACCACTTATCATTACCCTGATACCAAAACCAGATAAAGACATATAAAAAAGGAAAACTACAGGCCAAGATTCCTGATGAATGTAGATGCAAAAATCCACAACAAAATATCAGTACACTATATTTAACAATACACTAAAAATAACATTACCACTATCATTCAGGATTAATTCCCAAGATGGAAGGATGGCTTAATATTTGTAAATCAATCAATGTAATAGACCACATCAACAAAATAAAAAATAAAAATCATATGATCAGGGTGCCTGGGGGGCTCAGTTGGTTAAGCATCCAAGTCTTGATTTCAGCTCAGGTCATGATCTCATAGTTTGTGAGTTTGAGCCCCGTGTTGGGCTCTGCACTGACAGCACAGAGCCTATGTGAAATTCTCTCCATTTCCCTCTCTGTCTCTGTCCCACCCCCCACTCACGCTGTCTCTCTCAAAATAAATAAATAATACTTAAAAAATCATATGACAATTTAAATAGTTGAAGAAAACACATGACATAATTGAACATCCATTCACCACAAAAATTCCCAACAAAGTGGGTTTAAAGGGAACATAACATAATAAAGACCATAAATGAAAAACCCACAGCTAACATTATAGTCAATGGTGAAATATGATCTCCTCTGAGATCAAGGATAAGACAAAGATGTCCATTCTTGCCACTTTACTCAACATGGTACTGCATGTCCTAACCACAGTTATCAAACAAGGAAGGAAAAGATATAAAAGTAACCAAATACTGGTAAGGAAGACATAAAACTGTCACTATTTGCAGATGACCTACTATACATAGAAAACCCTAAAGACTCTACCAAAAATCTATTAGAAGTAATAAATGAATAAAGTTTCAGGGTAAAAAATTAATACATGGAAATTGATTGTATTTCTATACACTAATAACAATTAGCAGAAAAAGAAATTAAGAAAGCAGTCCTATTTACAATTGCACCAGAAAGAATAAAATATCTAGGAATAAACTTAACCCAGGGGTAAAATAACTAACTCTGAAAACTATAAAATATTGATGAAAGAAATTGAAGATGTCATGAATGGAAAGATATTTCATGCTAATGGGTTGAAAGAAGTATACTGTTAAAAAGTCTATACTACCCGAAGCAATCTATAGATTAAAGCAATCACAAAGCATTCTCCACAGAACTAGAACAAATAATACTAAAATTCCTGTGGAACTACAAAAGACCCTGAATAGCCAAAGCAATCTTGAGAAAGAGGAATAAAGCTAGAGGTATCACAATACCAGATTTCAAGATATACAGCAAAGCTATAGTAATCAAAACAGTATGGTATTAGCACAGAATAGATACATAGATCAATGAACAGAATAGAGTCCAGAAATAGACCCACACTTAGTCAATTAATATAAGCCAAAAAAAGGCAAGAATATACAATAGTAAAAAAAGATGTTCTCTTTAATAAATGGTGTTAAGAAAACTGGACAGCTACATGCAAAAGAATGAAACCGAACCATTTTCCTATACCATACACAAAAATAAACTCAAAACAGATTAAAGACCCAAAAGTGAAACCTGAAACCATTAAACTCCTAGAATACAGGCAGTAATCTCATTGACATCAACCATAGCAATAGTTTTCTTGATATGTCTCCTTGGAAAAGACAACAAAAACAAAAATAAACTATCAGGACTACACCAAAATAAAAAGCTTTTGCACAGCAAAGCAAACCAACAACAGAATTGAAAGGCAACCTACTGAATGGAAATATACATTTGCCTATTGTATATCTGATAATGGGTTAACATCCAAAATATATAAAGAACTTATATAACTTTAAATGGGCAGAGCACATGAATAGTTATTTTTCCAAAGAAGACATACAAATGGCCAACATACATGAAAAGATGCTCAACATCATTAATCATCAGGGAAATGTAAATCAAACCCACAAAGACGTATCTTAGACCTCTCAGAATAGCCAAAAAAAAAAAATAAATAAATAAATAAAACACAAGAAATAACAAGTGTCAGTGAGGATGTGGAGAACTAAAGGAACCCTATGCACTATTGATGGGAATGTAATTTGGTACAGCTGCTATAGAAAACAGTATGGAGATTCCTGAAAAAATAAAAATAGAAATACCATAAGATCCAATAATTCCACTACTGGGTATTTAGCTAAAAAAAAATGAAAATTAATTCTAAAAGATATATGCACCCCTATGTTTATCGCAGCACTATTTATAATAACCAAGATATGGAAGCAACCCAAATGTCCATCTATAGATGAATGGATAAAGAAGGTGTGTGTGCGTGTGTACAATGAAATATTACTCAGCCATAAGGAAGAATGAGATCTTGCCATTTGAGACAACATGGATGGACCTAGAAGGTATTACATTAAGTGAAATCAGACGGGGAAAAACAAATACTATATGATTTCATTTATACATGGAATCCATAAAAGCAGAAACCCATAAACACAGAGAATGTTATGGATGCCAGAGGAGAGAGGGATGGGGGGATAGACATAATGAATGGGTTATGGGGATTGGGAGATACAAGCTTCCAGTTATGGAATGAGTAAGTCATGAGGATAGAAAGGTACAGCAAAGGGGATGTAGTCAATGGTATTGTTACAGGTAAGCATAGCATAAAATATAAATTTGTTCAATCACTATGTTATAAATGTATAAGCTTATTGAACAACTATGTTGTACACTTGAAGCTAATGTAACATTGTGTGTCAACTCCAATGGAAAAAAATATTTATACCTCACTGTGGGACAAGGAAATATACTATGTAATGCTGGATGTTAAAAAATGTTTGTAACCATAATAAAAATTCACTACTTCCCAGTAAATGTTATTTTAGTGAAAGAATGTGTTTTCCACATACACGGCTTTTAATGCACTTTGTGAAGTCACTAGTATAAAACATGTAAGAATGCTAATTGTGTATGTAAATAAAAACAATGTGGGTGTGCCTGGGTAGCTCAGTTGGTTGAGCATCTGTCTGACTTCTGCTCAGGTCATCATCTTGTGGTTCGGTTCCTGAGTTTGAGCCCTGCACTGGGCTTGCTGCTGTGGGTGCAGTCCCTCCCCCACTTACTCTCTCTCTTCCAAAAACAAAAGCAAAACAAACAAAAACAATGTTTCTTCACGAAAAAAAAAACAAAAAACAAAAAAAACTGACCAGAGGAATATGCTTCAACAGCATTTTAATAACTGTTAAAGGTGGTGGGTTTTATTTAATGATGTAAATTTTAATTCTAATGTCTCAAGCAAAATATTGAAATGGAAATTTTGGCTTATACTCCTGATAGGGCTCTCTTTCATAGACTTAGGAACACTCAAAGAACTTTAGTACAGAATCATCGAGTAGGTGGTTAGAATGATTTTTGTCCTTAATCTCTGTGCTCAAAGTGCCTTTTAGAATATCTTAAAACTAGTAATAATTACATTGAAGTGTAATTATTCCAAGTGTTATTTTTTCCCTATTCAGAATGAACCACTTATTTTAAAGAGGATTTTCTAATGAAATAGAGATGTATGACTAGAGACAAATTTTACCTAATAATTCATCTTTTGATTGTTTTTACTGTAATTTTTTAGAACACAATTGCAATAATGGTCCTTGAAAGTTTTATCATTTATATCTTGCTATACTAAGCAGATTTTTTAGAGAAAATGTTCATGATAGTTTACTTTTCTTATTTTTTGACCTGGACTGCATCTCTGAATGTTGAATACCATGACTGCCAGGATAATGGAAGACTGACTCCTTAATTTATACATTCACAACTCCTGCTAAAAGAAGAGAAAGTAAGTTGCATTGCTTTGCTCAGCTCAGTGTGGGATGAGGAAGACGAGCTGAGTGAAGAAGAAAAATGAATGGACACAGTCAATATTTGACACTTGTTACACGATCCTTTTAAGAAAAGAGAGAACAAATTTATTCTATATTTTGCCTAATTATATAGTTATTGTTCATCTTTGCAGGGTCTGAGAAAACAAAATAGCATGCAAAATTAGAAAACTGCAGAAATCCTTAATGCTGATGCATATGCATATACAAATTGAGGTGGCTTAGCTGAGGAAGTGTTAAGTGACAAACACTTTAAACACTTGCTAAGTGTTTTCTGTTTCTCAGCTTTTGAAAGCTAATTGGTCAAATGACAATGAGAGAGTGGATTTAATAAAAATTTAATAAACCACCTTTCGTTTCTATTCCCTCTAGTAGAAACTCCTTATTTTTTTGAGGGCACCTGCTCATATTTTCCTGCTTTAGTAATCCTGAGAATAGGAATAACAGAAAAATCAGGCTGAGTATCTGACATTTATGGATTGCCACCTGCTTTAGTGAGTAGGTGGACTTTTTCTCCCTTCAAATGGATTCCTGATAAAGCTGGGGTCTTCACATTGTAATGGTGATAAACTTTTGTGATCAAAGAAGAGGATGCTATATACACATATGTGATGGAGATTATTACACATCTGGTGGAAAACACATAAAACACATCTGGTGGAAAATAATTTTGTTAAAACACTTTACAAACATAATTGATACATTTATTCCCAGTATTCAGAGTTGTAAAACCAATAGACAGGTCACTATAGAAGATTCAAAATATTTATTTTCTTAGTTTGCTATCTGATTCTACATATATCCAAAAGACCTGATGTGGGCCTCAATTTTTCTAACTATAAAGTAGATAATTACCAATCGTATAAGTAAAAGGTTAGAAAAAAATTTTTTTGATATATTTTATCATGGTTGCCCTTTTCTGTCCACAATATTTATCAATGTTTATTTAGCTAGTACACATGATTCATTTTTCTGTTAGTCTCCATGGAGACAACAAGGGACAAAGGTCATGGCTCCACAAAGCATTTCCTCAGGTAATTGCTCAATTTTCATAGCTCTCAAGCTGTTACTAGTGAATAGATAGTCTAAGGGGACATAACATATCAGAGATGTTTGCTAACTCATCCATTTGAAAATGACCTTAGAGAGGTTTTAGAAATTGGAAGCTACTGAAAACTTCTGTAGTTTCACTGGTTCAAATGTGAGTGAAATAGAACAAGGGAATTCTTTTTACAAATATTGTTTATATGGAAATTGAAACAGTCTTAATGACAAGACTCATTTATTATTTCTTTCAGCAAAGAGTTACCAGGTGAAATTGATAACTAACACAGGATAGGACAGATCACTAACACGTATTTCCACTAACACAGGATAGGACAGATCCACTAACACAGGATAGGACAGATCACACACGTATTTCTTTTAGTGTGAGATGAGTCATGAAGTTAGTTTTGGCAAAGAAAGGGTGCTAGGTCCAAAATAACTACTTCTCATCTCTGCAAGTGAGTATTGTGACACATTCACATGGTGCTCTTAATTTCCTATTCTCATGTACAGGTCAAAATTCCTAATACACCTCCATGGCATAAAATGTCCTAGACTAAAAATATTGGTTTATATAAAATAAATCATGAAAGCTTTCTGCTCAGCCTGGTACATCTTTATCCTAATGTGCAACTAAAATGAGAAATATTCAGGGGTTACTTTGTAAAATCAGAAAAGACTTTCATTGGTGGTTAAATCAATTTTGATTGACTATTTTCATTAGGAAGTGGCTTAATTAAGGTCAACAAAAAAATTATAGACCGACCGCTCTTGTTTGAAGATAAGCTTCTGTTTGAAATATTTTTTATTATGAAGGAATTGATACATTTCCTTTACACCCTGAAACTCACTCCAGAATGACTGGCCATGGGTATGAGCCCTAGTGGTTAATGATTATTTTTGTGCGTACCAGTGTTTACACTTAAAATTACCAAGGATAAGGAAACCGTCATTTTTAAGTGAGAAAGGTAAAAGACATACTCTTTAATGTTACATCAATCAAATTCCTGACACCTGACGAATGTTTTTGATTATTTTCTGTCAAAATTCTATTAACGTAATAAAATGTGCCAGAAGTTCAGTGTATACATAAAATGTATTTCTAACATTTGGATGAAGTGGTTTTCACTATTAAGTTTTGATACACTTTGATACAATCAGTGTCGCTAAATAATTGGACCAGTAAATCAGATATTATTAGTGAGCTAAATATTCATTTGCATTCCTTTTCTCCCGGTAATTTTTTTTAACTAGAGGTTTATCTTACAATTTCGTGGCATTTTTCTTTGAATTTAGTGATGTAAATCATTTATCTGTAAATAAACTTGGTGAATTAAAACAACGATTTAAAAAAATCTTAAAATGACGTCAGGAGTACATTTATCCCAGAAAGGAAAATCTTACTATATTGATTTCTATTATTTATTCCTAAAATTTCAAGTAAAACTTTCAGGATGCCTGTACTGTTACAGTGTTTTTTGTCAATTCAAAAAATCCATTCTAAATTCTCTAATACTCTAAATTCTCTCATCCAACTTTAAGGTGAAAAAAAAGGGTTTCTTTCTTCACAGTTGATTAATTATTAGAAATTATATTGGTAAATCTACATGACACAAAAAAGGTCGTAATAGCATTAATTTTCCTTGATAAGGAAGTCTGTCAGGAACTATTCCCCTTCAATGTCAGTAACCCTGGCAAGAGAAAATCACCTACTTTCAAATTAAATTTAACCTTTTGGAACATTAATTATTTACTCAACAATTTCCTTTCTGAGTATTCAAGTACAGTATTACTCACATGCTTTGACTTTCATGATGATGAATATTTACAAAATGGGGAATGAAGGGATTGAATCTGCTTGGTTGAATTGGTTTTAAGGAGTTTCTATTTTAGCTCTTTTAACTACATGGTACTAAAAAATAGTCATGCTTTCAGCATTAAAAATTTTTAATCAAATGTGTTTTTTGCATGAGAATTATAATACAAAATAACAAAAATCTGTATGTAACACATTTTTACAGAGTAATCAAATTAAAACTTTTAAAACTTAACTGTAAAGTTCAAATATGAAGAAGAGTATGATAGTTTTTATAAAGTACACAGTGGTTTATTTTGTTTGTTTTTTGTTTTCTGTTTGAGTCCTCATAGTTTGCTCAATTTACTGAGGCTAATTTTCATATTGTCCCAGCATGGAACCACTCCAGTGAAAAAGAATGAGACATGGTAATTTGCTGTTTAAATTACAAAATCCTGGATCTCAACTAATCCCCATTCTGGGGCTGTATCCCCACAGATTCTGAATAGATGAGTTTGGGGAGGGAATCACATTGGTATGCAGAAGCTCCCAGGTGATTCTAATGAGAATATAGTTCTTTAAATTCCCTTAAAGCAAGGTCCTCAGCCTTGTTGCACTTTGCAAGGATCTGGAGACTTAAAAAAAAAAATAAGGATGTTTGGGTCCTATGTCCAGCCATTCTAATTTAATTGTTCTGAGCCATGGCCAGAGTGTCATGTTTTTTTTTTAATTTCCCTAAATGATTCCATTGACTGAAACAATTACTTGCATCAGTCACCAGAAAATTCTAGCAGTCTTTATGTTCTTCTTGGTCCAGTTGTGAGCCAATGTTTTCAATCCACTGTTGCTACTGCATCTGAACCTTGATACTCAATCTCTTTTGGGCATCATCTCATGCTCTCTGCGTTATCTTCACATTTTCATTTTGGCATCTCTCAAATGTGATTCATGTTCTCCACTTGAAATCTTAGGAAATATCCTGTCCTTCTCACTTTATATGAGGCACCCATTCATGTCATCCTTGCCTCCCCGATGGCTACATAGAGTACTCCAATCAGATTCTGCAGGTTCCCACCAAACACAAAAGGACAAAATAAAGTCTGGTTCTCAGTCATGAAAACTCCGTGTGACAGTCGCGGAACGGGCTGGAGAACTCCTGTGTCAACTCAGTTCCCCAAGAATCCCTCAAATGATATGAACTCCTGAACCGATGTCTTCCATTAATTCTTCAGCAAAATTTGAATTATATACCCATACATCCCTGTAGACACAATCCTTCACTTCCAAGTTCTATAGCCTCCACTGCCCCTTGGAAAAAAATTTACTTTTAATTTGCTCTTGTGTTGTCCAATCTCTCCAGGTGTTTCCTTCTACTCTTCCTTGATTTTCTCTGATCATCCCAGAACTTATAGTTGACATTCTGTTACTTCTATGCACAGGTATACATTTCACCAACTGTTTAGAATGACGTGTTTTGAATTGTACTTATTACTATGTTGTTTTAGTTTTTGTTTTTGACTTTTTCTCCTGTTACATTCTGTTGCTGTGGTTGACAATACTGAAATTTACTTTCATTAAACCTTTGAAACCTAATTTCCGAAATATACTATAGAATAGCATATTCACAATCCAACTGCAAAGGCATTGTTCAAAAACTGAAATACTCATCACACAAGCTTTGTAAATTCATGCTGAATATTAAATTCTTCGAAATGCTAAATTATACAGCTCTAGATTATAGTCTGTCTCCTTCAATTTCTTTCAATGAATGTAAAATTGACTCCACCTAGAATTCTAACAAATTGAGGAAGTAATTCAGTCTTTATAGTGAAAAACTATTACTGAGGTGATTTCTGCTGTTTTGTGAAAAATGAAGACTAAAACCTTGTTTCTTGATTGTAAAAAAGTTGGGTTTTTCTGTTTCTGTTTTTGTTTTTACAGAGGATCATATACTAAACAGTTCACTTATAGGCTATTTATATCTTTATTTAATCATTAATGAGTAACATGGAAAAGGACAGATGGTGTTTGATAATTCTAAAAAAAAAAGTCTAACTAAAAGGGCTCCCTTTCTACACACAATTGACAAATATATTGAAAGTTATATCAAAATTAATAATATGATCTTTTCCATAAACTACAATGGGTGTAATAGCGTATTAACAGTGTAATGATCAAGTTCTTTCTGTGTATAAATTTTGCTAATATTTTAGTTCCAAATTCTTTACTTCTTCAAGTAACTTCAATTGAAAAGGAATTAAACTCCTATAAAGCCAATTTTGTAAATTATTTTGTGAGTAGCACAAAAATGATACATAATACAACTACATATTAAGTATTTGTATAGTACTTATTTTATTATTATTACTATTTTTTTAGAGAGAAAAAGCACAGGTGGGGGAGAGGGACAGAGAGAGAGACAGGGAGAGGGAGGGAGGGAGGCAGGGAGAGGGAGGGAGAGAGAGAGAGAGAGAGAGAGAGAGAATGAATGAATGAATGAATATCTCAAGCAGGCTCTATATTAAGCACCAACCCCAACACAAGGCTCAATCCCATGACCCTAGTATCATGACCTGAGCTGAAATCGAGAGTCAGAGACTCAACTGCCTAAGCCACCCAAGCTCCCCTGTATAGTATATTATTGTATTAGTGCATAATTATGAATACAATTAGGTATCTCTGAAGTAGTTTTAACAGAGGTAAAGGCACATAACTTTAAGCAGTGGTGTTCTGGTAAATGATAGCCCTGGTCCTCCCCAAAATATATACATATATGCAAATGCATTTGTTTATTATAAATTTTTCAGATAAAATGTTGTACAGCATACAATATACAAATAATAAAATTTACAGTACTCTGTATTCTAAATTTCGTGTAGCCAACTGATTCTCCTAGTATGTTTTTTGTTGATTTTTGCTAACTTCATAGGCACTATGATTTCCAGTGTTTAATATCATTCTGACCAATGTTGGTGGATATTTTTATTTACTTTAATAAGCCAGATGAAGTAAAAGATGGCATGCATTGGAACTTCACTCTTAACATTAGGGACTTTTTTGCTGAATTGGATAATAATTTTTTGAATAGAATAGTTTTTTTTTTGTATTATTCACAATGTGATGACCAAAGTCACAACACACTTTTAAATTCAACTACATAATTAACATTTTTTTTCCTTTGCTTTCTGAAGTCCAGGGTTTTGCAAACTTCTTCTCAAAGGGCAGATGGTATACAATGCAAGCTTGCTGGCCAGACAGTGTTTGTTTCAACTACCCAACTCTACCATTAAAGTACAAAAGCAGCCAGCCGTGACTAGGTTCCAAAAACACTTTAGCTATAAAAGCAGGCTGCTGACCCACAGGTGGTAGTTTACTGACCCCTGGCTTAGAAAATGAATGAAACAACAAATCAAGTCCTGATTTGTAGAATTTGCTGATTCTAGTGGCAGATTCCCACCACGGCTGATTTAAGCTATCAAAGTGACCACTGGAAGAGGAGTTGCGAAGAGATAATCAGTAGAAGGTCTTCTAGTATTTCAAAGATGCAGATGCAAAAGGTATGGAGAAAAGTATAGTAACTTAATTAGGAAACAAATTTTGAGTACTTACTACCCTTAACTTTAATAAAATGTATTTTAATATGCATGATCTCTTACATGTATTATTACTAACTACCAGTTTGTATTTGTAAAATTCCTGAAAATTTAATAACCTGCTCTGTGAACCAAAATAAGCCAGCTCTAGAAGCCTTTGGTTTTATGCTTCATAATATGTAATTTAAAAACTAGTGTTTAAGTAGTCCCATCTCTATAAATAATTGTAAATATTCCATACACATTGTTCTTGAAATCCTTGACAAAGCATTTGTTCATTAGCTGACCTTTAACAGCTTTTATGTGAAAAACTAGTATGTGTTCATTGCATTAATAAGATCAGATATAGAGATAATTCTGAAGACAAAAAAATGGATACAAGCAAATACAAACATTGAACTTCATGTATAGATTATGATCTTTATGTCCTTCCAAATTGAAAGACAATTGTAGAGAAAAAAACATTGATCATAAGTAAATATTCACATGAATTCTATTTTTAGTTTGACAGTGGATGAAATAGAAGGAGTCCTTTCTCACCTTTTGACACCTCCCCCATTTATAAGGTAAAGATTATGAGCTTTCTCATTTGCCTTCCTCATAAGGATACCATAAGTTAAAGAATATCCAAAAAATATGCTTATTTCGTGGAAAAGCACTTTGCTAAAAACAGAGACTTTAAAACTCTATGCACAGTAAAACCTAGCGTTATAGTTAAATTGTGGCATTAAATAGGCTCGTTGGTTTACTGTGTGTACACAACAGGTATGTCAGATCCGTGCTGGCAATTCTGACTCAAGCCCAGTCTCTTAATGCCATTGCTTTGAGCACAACCTTATGGTGACAGTAAGTATGGTTTGATGGAGGGTCCAGCAGGGAAGTTGTGTGGTCTCTGACTCTTATTCACTATATGCCTTAGATAATTCTTCATGAACTGACCTTTTAAATTAACTGTTTTGACTTTGACTTTACAGTGCAAATATAAATGTACCAATAATAGTCTGAGGTAGGATAACATTCAGTCTACATGATTGGGGAAATGAAAGGATAAATACAAAGCCCTATGTTTGCTAGCTGAGGAAGAAAACCTATAGTCCAATATGGGTATTTATAAAAGGATCTCCAGCTTATTTGAAAATGAATATGTGAAAATGTATAAAGTGAGGTATATTCAATTTTCAGAATTGGTTGCTAGAGAAGACTTTGCTAAGAAAAAAGGCTGAAACATTTAGCTTCTAAATAATTTTGAATCAGTTTCTGTGTTTATTGATTTATAGAACAATTCCCTCAATTCCCAACTCCAGTAGGTTTCCCAGGAGGAAATGAAAAGTGCAAAGCAGAGACCCTAGAAGGAATTAAGAGAACTCCAAGAAGGAAATGGGCATGGAATCACCTGTTTTTAAGATTTTGTTTCTTGGGGGGCCTGGGCGGCTCAGTAGGTTAAACGTCGATTCGGTTCAGGTCATGATTTCACAGTTCATGAGTTTGAGCCCTGTGTGAGGCTCTGTGCTAACAGATCAGAGCCTGAAGCCTGCTTTGGATTCTGTGTCTACCTCTTCTCTCCACCCCTCCCCAGCTCACACTGTCTCTGTCTCTGTCTCAAAAATAAACAAACTGTCCCCATCTCTGTCTCTGTCTCAAAATTAAACATTAAAAAAAAAAAAAGATTTTGTTTCCTGCTTTAGTCTTAAGGCCCCTGCTAGAAAAGTCTGACATGCAATCTGCTTCACAATGAATTTTCTATACCAGCATTGTCAACTCAATAAGTACATTGTTTAAAGGAGTGTTATTAATAGCATCAAGTCTTTTTTATTTAAAAAAATAATAATACACTGAGGGATGGAGGGAAATGCTTTCAAAAAGTCCTATTTTTGAAGCTTGCATAAATTCAATCTACTATGATGCGCATGATATCCTGAAATAGGTTTTTACCTTTTTCATACCTTTCCAAGACAGCAAATTCTGAGAACTTTTAAGGATCATGCCAATTGTCAAATATCTATAAGTAAAGAATCACTGTCAACATTTAGTTGTTGTGAAAGCAGCAACAGCTATGTTAATCAAACATTCCCTTTTAATGAAGGTCTAGAATAATGAGTGAGCTATCTGTCATGTGAAAAAGGGAGTCCTGGTATAAATGAATGACAAATGCCATCAGGCATTGAATTGAAGACACTTAACAATTTATGTCACCACTTTATCATTGATAACAAAACAAAATTGCTTAATTTCATGTTATTGTATGAAATAATAAAGTTCTGATCTTTCATAGATTTTCCACAAGACTTGAATATAATTTTTATTGCTGTTTTGTCAGTCTGTCTGGGACACTACAACAAAATGCTACAGAAAAGGTAGCTTACAAACAACAACTAATTTATTTATCACATTTCTGGAGGCTAAGAAGCCCAAGATCAGGGTGCTAGGATGGTCACATTTTGGTGAGGCCTTCTTGCTGGTTTACAGGCAGAGATTTTTCACTGTGTCCTCACACAGTACAAAGGTCTAGGGATCTCTCTTTTAAAGGCACTAAACCCATTAATGAGTGTTTCATCTTCATGATTTAAGCACTTCTACAAGACCCTTTCTACCAATACCATCACCTTCGTGTTAAGCTTTGAACATATGAGTTGTGGAGGGACACAAACCTCCTGACAATAGCATGTTCTATAAAATAAAGTATACAGCACTTCATTCTTGATTCTTCAAACTGACAATGTTTTTAACTCTGGATGGATGCCCTTTTTATGTTTTCATCAAGGTTCCTGTTGTATAGGTAACTAAATACTGCATAGAGAAACCTGGTTACCTGGCCTCCCTCCACCTTGGATCTGTTTTCCAAAAGTTCCACCAGTCAACTTGGTTCGTGAGGCAGAAAGGGCTAACTTTCCAACAAATATGTGTGTCCAATTCTATATTGCAAAATGTTTACTGGGAAATGGCTGCTCAGCCAGGAACTAGAATTCCTACCTTCTTTCTTTCTCTCACAACCTTAAAATTAGAAGGGGCCACATGACTAGAATATGTGATAAGAAAAGGGTGTGCTTTCTGTACTTCTTTCCTCACTTGTATCCAGATGCAGAGGTCTTGGATGACTGAGACCTCATGAAATGAAGGAATGTGGATCCCTAAATTACCATGAAGGAGACAGTCACCCACAGAATAGGAGTCATTTGGATTTTAATTGACTAAATAATGAAGTCATCAAATCAAAAAGAAAGAGGACAGAAGGAAAAAGGAATTAAAAATCAGAAAACAATTTAAAATGCCATAAATACTTATCAAA
Source organism: Lynx canadensis (assembly GCF_007474595.2). NCBI lineage: Eukaryota > Metazoa > Chordata > Mammalia > Carnivora > Felidae > Lynx > Lynx canadensis. The sequence continues at coordinate 151,731,735 of NC_044306.2, read as the reverse complement.
AATTACTTTAAATATAAATGGCTAACTTCTCTAATCAAAAGACATACGGTGCCAAATGGATTACAAAACAAGACACAACTATGTGGTGCCTACAAAAAGACTTCCTTCAAGTTTAATAACACAAATAGACTAAAAGTGAAGAAGTGGAAAAAGATTTTCCAATGTGCATGGAAATAAAAAAAAAAGATGAGCTCTATATGTTTTAAACAAAATAGACAGACAAAGCCTGTATTAAGTTATAAAAAAATAGGCCATTATATATAATAAAGGGGTCAATCCAATAAGAGGATATAACATTTATAAATATGAAGTGCCCAATGTAGTAGCATCTCAAAATATAAAGTAAATATTAAAGACCTAACACAGGAAATACACAGAGAGCTAATAGTAAGGGCATTCATAACCTGCTTTCATTAGTTGATACAATATCTACACAGAAAATCAATATGGAAACATTGGGATTCAGGGATACATTAGACCAGATGGAATTAACAGACATTTACAGAACATCCCATTCAAAAGCCAAATACACATTCTTAAGAAAACATGGAAATTCTCCAAGATATATGTGTAGGTCCACAAAACAAGTCTTAAGAAGACTGAAATAATATGAAGCATATTTTTTCTGACCACAATGTTGTGAAACTAGAAATTTTAATGAAAACATGAAAAATGTACAAATAGGTTAAGATTGAACAACATGCTATCAAACAATAAATGTATCAAAGAAGAGAAAAATCTTCAGACAAATGAAAATGGAAACACAACATACCAAGACTTACAGGATGCAGCAAAAACAGTTCTAAGAGGGAAGTTCATAGCAATGAGTGTTTACATCAAAAAATAAGAAAAATCTCAAATAAACACCCTACCTTTAGATCTCAAAATACCAGGAAAAGAAGAACAAAGGAAACCCAAAGTCATTTAGGATCTTTGTTAGTAAAATAAAGAAAAAAAAATGATCAGAGTGGAAAATAATAAAATAGTGTCTAAAAGGTCTATAGAAAAGATCAATAAAACTAAGGGCTATTTCTTTGAAAAGATATGAAATTGATAAAACTTTAGCTAAACTCAACAAGAAAAAAAGAGAATGCTCAAATAAAATCAGAAACGAAAAAAAAATATAGTCGATACCACAGAAATAAAAAAGATCTTGAGACTATTATGACAACTATACATCAACAAACTAAACAACCTAAAAGAAACTGACAAATTCCTAAAAATATACAATCTACTAAGATAGAATCACGAATAGAAAATCTGAACAGAACAATTAATAGTATGGAGATTGAATCAGCAATCAAAATGCTCCCAACAAACAAAAGCCAAAAACAAGATAGGTGGCTTCACTGGTAAATTCTACCAAACATTTAAAGAAAAATTAACACCAATCTTTCTCAAAGTCTTCCAAAAACTAGAACAGAAGTGAAAACTTCCAAACTCATTTACAAGGCCACCAATATGCCAATACCGAAATCTGACCAACACTCCAGAATGGGAAATTGCAGGCCAATACTCCTGAAGAACATAGATGCAAAAATCCTCAAGAAAATAATAATAATAAAAAAATCCAACAATTCATTAGTAGAATCATATCCATGATGAAGTGGGATTATTTAAAGGAGGCGAGGATAGTTCAACATCCACAAATCAATGTGATACAGCATGTTGACAAAATAAATGACAAAAATCATATAGTCATCTCAATAGATGCAGAAAAACCATTTGCCAAAATTTAACATCCATTCATGGTAACTCCATAAAGTGGGTATAGAGAGAAGGAACCTCAACATTATCATTCAAAGCCATAAATAGCAATCCCAAAACTATTATCACACTCAGTGGTGAAAAACTGAAAGCTTTTCCTCTATGATCAAGACAAGGATGCCCACTTTAACCACTTTTATTCAACATAGTACTTAGAAGCCCAATCTGGTGCAAGAAAGAAAGCATGCAAATTTGAAGGAAAAAGTAAAACTATCTCCACTTGCAGATGGAAGGTTATTATATATAGAAAACCTTAAAGTCTACACCAAAAAACTATTAAAACTAATAATTAAATTTTAAAAAGTTGCAGGATATAAAATCAATATACAAAAGTCAGCTGTATTTCTACATACTAACAAGGAACTCTCAGAAAGAAAAAAATCAAGAAAATAATCCCATTTACAACTGCGTTAAAATGAAGAGAATTTCTAGGAATAAATTTAACCAAGGGAGTAGAAAATTAGTACTCTGAAAACTACAGAACATTGTTGAAGGGAACTGAAAAAGACACAAATAAATGGAAAGATATCCTTGCTTATGTATTAGAAGAATTAATGTTCTTTAAATGTCCATACCACCCAAAACAACCTACAGATTCAATGCAATCCCTATCAAAATTCCAATGGCATTTTTCATAAAAATAAAACTACACTAAAATTTATATGAGGCCACAAAAGACCCAAAATAGCCAAAGCAATCTTTAGCAAGAAGAACAAAGCTGGAGGCATTACACTATCTAATTTAAAGTTATATTACAAAGCTACAGTAATAGAACATAAAAACAGACATATAGGTCAATGAAACTGAGAACCCAGAAATAAACCCACACATAAATGGGCAATTAATTTACAACAAAGGAGCCAACAATATACAATGGGGGAAAGAATAGTCTTTTCAATAGGTGGTACTGGGACAAATGGAATGTCACATGCAAAATAATGTAACAACACCACAATTTTACAACTCACACAAAGAGTAACTCAAAATTCCAAGCAGGAATTTTTAAGCAATATACACATATTGTCATATTTAATCATTTCAACAGCAATTGGCAAGTGGTGCATACGAAAACAAAATATGATTCAATCCGCTCATTTAACAGCATTAGAAGTGTATACATTTGAAGCTACTATAACCATATCCTCAACTCATATTTCTTTATTTTCTATTACTTTTCTCCTAGAGTCAAAGATGATATCAGAAAATCTGAATTTTAATTTCTTTTATATTTATTCTTAGTTGAATTTCAAATCTGAATTTTAATTTCTTTTATATTTATTCTTAGTTGAATAACCGAAGTCAAGTGAAAGAACCTCTCTGAGGTTTCTTTTTCTCACCTATAAGCCAGTGTAAGACATACCTAAAGAGCCTGTTGAAATGATTAGATGTGACAATATGTATAAAATGCTTAAAAATGCCTGACACAGAGTAATGTTAAGCAGTAGATACTATTTAAGCATTATTCCCGTGTCAAAGAGCAGAAGATACTTCACTTTTTCTAGTCATTTTTTGTATTCAAGAATTTTGACTAAGGCTAAAACATTTATGTAGCTATTATTGTAAAAAAAAATCTAGGTGAATAAAACAAGCATTTTTCATTCTTGATGATTTTTCATAAAGTTTTCATACTTGTCTTTGAATTAAGGCTAACATTGAGTCATTTTGTTCATATGTTTCCTCCAAACAGAAGCCAATTAAATACTAGCAGCAGAGTAAAATATATAATACATATAGTCCATCAGTTAACAAAATAACCACAAATAAGGTTTATTATTTAACAGTGTCTACTGTGAAAAAGTATTATATTTATTTCTCATTTAAATCCCACATGCTGCAATTTAAACTTATTTATTCTTTGCATATTCTCAGTGGAGTGACTAAACAGGGGCTCTTACAGTCATAGAGGAAAAACCAAAAATATCGCTTGGATAAAACAATAAATGGTTTATATTATGGTGACCTTAATTTTGTATATAAAGAGTTGAATAACATTAGTGGGAAGAAAATAGCTATGTGCCCATTATATTTAAATTTTTAAAAGGCTTTTATTAATTGACTTCATAAAAAGTCTAAAGTCGCTAAACAAACACCAATAAAAATAGGTTCATATAAGTGGAAAGAGTAGATACAATCATTCCTAATAGAGTAAGAGAGTCAGCAATCTTTGAAAACTTATTCATCCTCTTGGACCCAGGGGATGTTCAGGTAATTGAAAAAGAACACAATAATACTGAGTTTCTAATGGCTCAGCAATGCTGCATACATGAAAACATTGAAACTGTAGTTAAATAATTATGGTATACTGCTTAGTGAGCATAAATATAATGGCAGTGCTTCACAGCTTCTAAAGATTTTTTGTCATGCCTTTACACAAAATGAAGGAGAATATTATATATTGTTTAGGATAATTCACCATTTAATTTCTATATTTGCCTACTGTCATGAAGTCAAGCTAATCAATTTAGCTTCTGACAATATAATCTATTTTCCATATTTGTACATCTTTTTTTTCCAGAATTTATTTTAATGTCTGAGTTACATTAATTGAAATCTACCCAATTATTCATAAGTGATCCCAGAACACTTGCTAGCTTTCATGACATTGTCCAGCAAAACAGCAAGCTCATTCTTGGGTGGTTGTTTCTAATCACTATGTGTATTTTTATCCCAGATGCTTTGTAATGGAATTACTAGCAAAAAAAAAAAAAAAAAATCACTAGTGTCTAATTAAAGATGAGACCAAAATCGGAGATTTTTTTTTAGAGTGACACCTACACAAAAAAATACAGAATCAGGAACAGAAAGAGAGATAAACCCTTGAAAAGGCAAGATGCAAAAATGTGGAAGCACAAAAGAAATGACAAAATATCTAGGAAAAGTATGGACCTCTAGGCTACAAAGCAGTAGCATTAAAGAAAATGAATGAAGACAGAAAGTTACAGAGATGTTAAACTGAGTACTGCTCCACGAGTTGTCTTCCGAGAATGAGCGTAGTTATGATGTACAGAATTTAGAGAGGGTTAGAATGGAGCAGAGCACACAGAACGGAATGTGAGTAAATTATTGCTGAGCTTTTTGAAAGGGCTTTGGGTAAATGAGAACAGGATATATGTCAGTGAAGTTCATAGAAAAAAAAAATTAATGCTGTTGGAAGAGTTCTACAGGTAACAACCATAAACAAGTGGAGGCTCCTAAGGAAAGTTGAAGGCTGTGGTGGTGACAAGGGTAGAGAAGCACTGGAAAAGCAGAATTCACCCAGACGAGCAACAACTGGGAAAGCTGCTTATCTGCTTATCACAGAGCTTTTGTCCTTTGACACTCAGTGGTCAAAGTAACATTTTTGCAACACATGTCACTGCAAAAAGTATATCTTAATATATAAATACTTTATTCTGAGTATAAAAAGTCTGGGGCATCTGAGCGGCTCTGTTGGTTGGGCGACTGGCAATTTTGGCTCAGGTCATGATCTCACGATTGTGAGACGGAGCCCTGCGGCAGGCTCTGTGCTGACAGCATGGAGCCTGCTTGGAATTCTCTCTTTCCCTCTCTCTCTGTCCTTCCCCTGCTCTCTCTGTCACTCTCTCTCAAAATATATGAATAAACACTAATTTTTTTTTTTTTGGAAAAAAAATTTTTTTTTTCAACGTTTATTTTTGGGACAGAGAGAGACAGAGCATGAACGGGGGAGGGGCAGAGAGAGAGGGAGACACAGAATCGGAAACAGGCTCCAGGCTCTAGGCTCTGAGCCGTCAGCACAGAGCCCGACGCGGGGCTCGAACTCACGGACCGCGAGATCGTGACCTGGCTCAAGTCGGACGCTTAACCGACTGCGCCACCCAGGCGCCCCAACACTAATTTTTTTAAAAGTGGATCTTCTTAGATCTGTCTATTAGAAGTCTTGTTTGAAATGTGATAGGAATAACAGAATGCATGGGGCTAAGTTAATGGTGCCCACACATACACAGAAATATGCAAATACATATACACGTATGTATAATATACCTATAGTCTCCTTTGAACCATCTTCAGTTTTGCCTGTTGAAATGTTTAACTCTTGTTTCAAGAGTGGCAAAATTATCTGAGACATTAGGTCTGGTTATTTCCATTTAACTATGTAACCTTAATTTATTTAACTAAAGAACCTCTAGGTTTCTACTTGTGAAAACTCAATTAGTAAAATAATTTTAAAGATCCATTTTATGTATCATATTGTATTCTGTTCTCTGAGTTTCACTTTTAAAAAAATCTCAAAAAATTAAGATCTACATTCAAAGTTGCCTTTGTACTTGAAAGCAGGATCAGGATATATGAATGTTCTTAAACTTATAGTAACCTTTCTTAATCATCCATTTGAAGGAAGCCTTCAAAGGTGGTGACAGATCATACTGCCTTTTATATTTATTGGATATAAAGTTAGAGCCTACAGTAAATGCACTTAATGACATTAATGCATGCATAGCATTTTTTTCAATGTGTCACATATAATTTTTGTGCAGTGCATGATATATGTAGCAACTAAAAGTATAAACCACCTGTTGTTCAGATTTTCACTGTTGAGAGTACTGCATTGTTTAGCTTTTTCTACAGTGTGCTGTGTGTCAATATTGATTTCAGAAAAAGTAATAAAGGATCCTGTCAAAATAAAATTAAAACCTAAGGCAATTTACTTTGCTGAAGGGGGTCAGCTTTAATAACCATCACCATCTTACCAGAACCGCTGTGAAATTTCATTAACACTGTACTCCACTCGCATATCAGCTAGGTTTACAATTACTACTTGATTATATGTCTGTATAGATCGTTAGGCACAAGTCTCCTTTTTGTGCCCTATATCGTTTGGTACATGGGGTTTCTTTTCAATTCAGTGGAAGCTCTATTCGAAGAAAGAAAATGATAATAAAGAAAAGGTTGGTATCGGAACTGTTCCTTGACTCTGCACAAAATTACTCAACATGTTAAAATATCAAGACATTTGACATTTTAATCGATTCACCCTTAAGTTGGATACCTACCTGAGATCACTACAGGGTGGCTGTATATGGAAAAGTAAAGAAAAAAAAAAATGCAAGAGTTTGGGAGGAGCTAGGCTGTGTATCAGGAAGAACATGCAACTGCCTTTTTCCCCAGCTTTGAGATGAGGTACATTCTCAGATCCTTCTATTACCTATCAATACATGTTGACCCTTCCAATGCATTAGAGAACAAAACTGAACAGCCCAGAACTACGAAACTACAAGGGCACTGAAATGGCAAGAGATATAAACATGTGGACCCTCTCATTCAGTAGGTTGATGTTCCTATGTAATCCTTTTCAACTATAGGCTGGAATATTTTTTTGATATTTTTTAATGTTTATTCATCTTTGAGAGACAGAGGGTAAGCAGGGGTGGGGAAGAGAGAGAGAGAGGGAGAGAGAGACACAGAATCAGAAGCAGGCTCCAGGCTCTGAGCTGCTAGCATGGAGCCTGATGCAGGGCTTGAACTCATGAACCTGTGAAATCATGACCTGAGCTGAAGTCAGATGCTTAACCAACTGAGCCACTAGGCTAGAACATTTTTATCTTAAACTAGCCCCTAGGCTAGAACATTTTTATCTTAAACTTTGAGTGAAGTCATTTTGCAAGTTTTGGTTTTACGCTTCAGTAAATAATATTGTCTTGCACGGTATCCAAAACAGATCAACTCTACAAGGAATGCTTCTCAGTAACAAATAATGGCATGAGGTCCCAACATACTTACATGCGTATGTATTTGAGAGGCAAGCTATAAATTATCTTATAAACCATGTAATCCATAGGTCTGGCCACACCAACGTTGCAAGATAAATTTTATTTTTTTTATTTTTTTTTATTTTTTTTTTATGAAATTTATTGACAAATTGGTTTCCATACAACACCCAGTGCTCATCCCAAAAGGTGCCCTCCTCAATACCCATCACCCACCCTCCCCTCCCTCCCACCCCCCATCAACCCTCAGTTTGTTCTCAGTTTTTAACAGTCTCTTATGCTTTGGCTCTCTCCCACTCTAACTTCTTTTTTTTTTTTTTTCCTTCCCCTCCCCCATGGGTTCCTGTTAAGTTTCTCAGGATCCACATAAGAGTGAAACCATATGGTATCTGTCTTTCTCTGTATGGCTTATTTCACTTAGCATTACACTCTCCAGTTCCATCCACGTTGCTACAAAGGGCCATATTTCATTTTTTCTCATTGCCACATAGTACTCCATTGTGTATATATACCACAATTTCTTTATCCATTCATCAGTTGATGGACATTTAGGCTCTTTCCTTAATTTGGCTATTGTTGAGAGTGCTGCTATGAACATTGGGGTACAAGTGCCCCTATGCATCAGTACTCCTGTATCCCTTGGATAAATTCCTAGCAGTGCTATTGCTGGGTCATAGGGTAGGTCTATTTTTAATTTTCTGAGGAACCTCCACACTGCTTTCCAGAGCGGCTGCACCAATTTGCATTCCCACCAACAGTGCAAGAGGGTTCCCGTTTCTCCACATCCTCTCCAGCATCTGTAGTCTCCTGATTTGTTCATTTTGGCCACTCTGACTGGCGTGAGGTGATACCTGAGTGTGGTTTTGATTTGTATTTCCCTGATAAGGAGCGACGCTGAACATCTTTTCATGTGCCTGTTGGCCATCTGGATGTCTTCTTTAGAGAAGTGTCTATTCATGTTTTCTGCCCATTTCTTCACTGGGTTATTTGTTTTTCGGGTGTGGAGTTTGGTGAGCTCTTTATAGATTTTAGATACTAGCCCTTTGTCTGATATGTCATTTGCAAATATCTTTTCCCATTCCGTTGGTTGCCTTTTAGTTTTGTTGGTTGTTTCCTTTGCTGTGCAGAAGCTTTTTATCTTCATAAGGTCCCAGTAATTCACTTTTGCTTTTAATTCCCTTGCCTTTGGGGATGTGTCGAATAAGAGATTGCTACGGCTGAGGTCAGAGAGATCTTTTCCTGCTTTCTCCTCTAAGGTTTTGATGGTTTCCTGTCTCACATTTAGGTCCTTTATCCATTTTGAGTTTATTTTTGTAAATGGTGTGAGAAAGTGGTCTAGTTTCAACCTTCTGCATGTTGCTGTCCAGTTCTCCCAGCACCATTTGTTAAAGAGGCTGTCTTTTTTCCATTGGATGTTCTTTCCTGCTTTGTCAAAGATGAGTTGGCCATACGTTTGTGGGTCTAGTTCTGGGGTTTCTATTCTATGCAAGATAAATTTTAAAATAAGGGTAGATATCTGTCAATCACTTAGGCTTATCAACCACAGGGTTTGGATACAGCCCACTGTTGAGGCAATCCTGCTCAAGTGGGAAGTGTTTTAGAAGACCATATTCACCAATGGGTAATTTCTAAGTAATCATGTAGCATTAAGCCCAATGCCTAGTGTCCATCAGACCTCACAAAATTTCTGAGGAACAATGCTTTTCATCAATCCAGTCTTGAATCATTCAGGTGTAGGTTAAGACCTGGTCCTAATTAAGCTCTTTTGCTTCAGTTGGAGGTCAGTTACAAGCAGTTGAATCACCTTCCTTTTGTCCTAGAATCATTAGGTCACATCTGCCCTGTAATTACTGTCATTGCTACCCAAAGATTATCTTAATATATTGATTAAACATTCCAGATTTGAAGGAGAGGGGAAAATGGGTGATGGGCATTGAGGAAGGCACTTTTGGGATGAGCAGTGGGTATTGTATGTAAGCTAATTTGACAATAAATTGTATTAAAAAGAAAGAAATCTCAAAGAAAAAAAAGCTCTAGATTTGAAGTAAAACAGAACTTCTTTCAAACCTAGGCCCTGTCTTCTATTAACTACATGAAGTATTATTTCCCTCTCAGTTTTCTTACCAAAGTAAAAAGATAATGATAATTTCTACATTACAGGATTTACAATAATTTGAACAGACAATATTTTTAAATAGAATGAATATCATACTGTGTAGTAAATAATAAATAACAAATATTAACTATGTTCTCTTATCTTACAAGAAACATAGATCATTAGGACTATTTCAGACTAATATGGAAGTTGGATCCTGCCTTGGATATTGTAAAGTAAATGAACAAACTTTTATAGTGCCAGTCTCATAGCTGGACTCAATTGTCTTTCCTTATCTGTTAGAGCTGACAGTAACAAGAGTGATAATACATCCCTTTCACCCAAGAGTTTTGCTGCCTCAAACACCTTTTGGTGGCGTCACTGGGGAAATGTCTATTCCATGACTTAATACCTGCAATCAGCAAGAGTTGCCTCTGTCACTGTTACCATTTCAATATGGAGACATAGATGAAGGAGACATAAGTACAGACCTTTTATTTTACCCAGCCACCAGTATTATGTAAAACAGAGCTCAAGATGAGCACAGATATCCCAGATATCGAAATTAATGGACTAAGCTTCCTAAGGAGTGAATTTTTCCTTTCAGTTTTGGGATTAGTCTCTTCTCAACAAACAGCATACTAGGCAGTGGGTTGGATTATATATATATATATATATATATATATATATATATATATAATACATATATATATATACATATATATAATACATATATATATATACACACACACATATATATAATACACACACATACATACATATATACACACATATATATACACACATATGTATGTATATATGTATATATATGTATATACACACATACGTATGTATGTATATATGTATATATATGTATATACACACATACGTATGTATGTATATATGTATATACACACATATGTATGTATATATATGTATATATATACACACATATATATGTATATATGTATATATGTATATACACACGTGTATATATACGTATGTGCATATGTATATGCATACGCATATGTACCTACATGTGTGTATATATGTGTATATACATACATACATGTGTATACATATGTATACTCATACATATATATACACACATACATATATATATGTATAACTTTTTATTTAAATTCTAGTTAGTTAACAGTGTAATATTGGTTTCACGAGTAGAATTTAGTGATTCATCACTTACATATAGCACTTAGTGCTAGATTGTATTTGAATAGTACTATTTGGGTGCCATATATACAGGCCTTCTCTCCCTGATAAGAGGCAGTCAGTACCCAAATCAGAATCTGGGTACTTCTGAAGTCTAGTGGATCCCCCATGTAATAGATCCAGCAGATCCTTTTGAAAAACAGGGTTCATGGTGGTCCATCCCTAGTATTACAGAAATTATAAGTTGGGCACAGATTTAGGAATGCCATAGACTTTCATAACATTTAAACTTCAGGAATGAAATCTTTCTATTTTCTTCTTCCGCATATGCACACTACCTGATTCTCTTTCCATTCTGCCTCAGAATAAGTGATGTTCCTTTTTCTTTTCAAGAAATTAAGAGTATGCAAATAGATTCTTCTTGATAAAACCCAGAATCTATGTTTTACTAGGTCAATGAGGGTGAGCTCTTTAGCTCCTCTGAGGCTTCATCATTGAATCATCAAATAGTGATCAAAGGTTTTGACGATTACATGATATAATGTAATAAGTTACTTGGCCTAGGGCCCGAAATATAGTAAGTAACTAATAAATATAAGCTGGTTTTGTCACTCTCATGATTAATATTACTCTTACCACCTATGTTTCATTTAGGATACATCCTAGGCGACTCGATTCATTGCTAAGCAAAATCTTGCACTGGAACCCCACACCCTAGACTTTTTTTCATTTATGAGAAAAGAATAAGAGTAAGAGTTACTGACATCTATCTTCAATTTCTTATTTCCTATCCGCTTTAAGACAATCTCATCTTCCACTTTCAAATTATTCTGAATTACCAAATGAAATAATTCATTTAGTCCTCATTCCATTTCAGATTCCTGTATTCTATATAGACTGTAACATTTATCATTAGTTTGATATTCCAATAACCAGAATTTCAAATCTTTAATTTACCATTGAGCAGGGCATTGGCTTTTTTTTAATATATCATAATCAATTTGCCTTATTATAAATGTAACTATTATTTTGAAACCACATGACTCACAGGATAAAACCTAACACCTACTAGTATTTTATCCTGATTGTAACCTTCATATGACTTTTGTGTCCTGCTTCTTCACCATCCTTTTGGTTGAATCAAGGATGGGCCCGACAACTTATGGTCATTTTCAGGTACTAAAAGACCTCAGGTCCTGTTAATCCCCCAACAGATCAGTAGCAACATGTTTACTCTTAAAACAATTTTTTTTAAATCTTCCAAATTTTACTTGAAATTAAACTTCTTCCTTCCTCCACTTTTGGAAGCCTGAAGCCAGAAAAGAGTATGGGTTTTATTAGTTCTATTCTTTATACCATTAGCACTTACATATCTTCTGACTAGTGGTACCACTAACACCTCCAGAATTTAAAAAAGGGGGAAGTAGCAGTGTTGTGGGCATGAAAAGTATCTTTCTTGACATGTACCTTCATGAGCTGGCTACAGAGATCCGTAGGCTGGACAGCTGTCAAAAGTAGGCTCTTGTTCCTATGTTTATTTTGATGAACCCTTTGGAGACTCATTTCAAAATAAGTCACTCATTCACAGTTCCTTTGATTCGGGAGAATGCATCACTCCTGGATACTCTTCATTTCTTACTTAGCACCTGGGTATTTGGGAGTACTACTGGATCCTTTTTTGCTGAGTGCTCCAAAACCCTGATGGGGTCCTCTGGGACAGAGCTTTGCAACTTCTACTTCCAGCACTCGTTCCATACACAATACACAGAAAAGTATCCTTGACTCACCATTTGTGGGAATTAATCAATAACCAAATGCAGACTTTTTCTGTTTTGTTGCCTGGTAGGGTGTTCCAGGCACGGGCTGTTTTCTTTAAAATTTTCAGTTACGAATTTGCATCCTCGCAAGGATAAGTGTTAAAGATCCGAAGGTGACACTATCAGCATACCTAAAGTTGTCTCAAAAAAATCTATTTCTCTAATTGTCTACTGAATTCTTTACCACTGTATGTTTTTGAGTGATTGAGTCCCATTACTGGATGGGTGCTCAGCACTCATTTTCAAATGTAAGACTGGTTGATCCATCTGATTTTAAGACTATGAAAACATTAAAAAGATAGTTCCCCTTTTTAACATCTTGTTAACCTAGCCAGAGTTTTGTCAAAATTCTCTACAAATTCTAGTGTTCTACAATCTGGTTGGACTCTATAAAAAAAACTACTGAATCCTTTAAGAACAATTGCAAAGCCTGGCTTAGCAATCTGTTCCTTGCCTTAGACACAGGCCTCCAACTGACTTTAAAAAAAAAAAAAAAAAAAAAAAGTGGCTCAGTCCAAAGCATCCAATTCTTGGTTTTGGCTCAGGTCAAGATCCAGTTTGTGAGACTGAGCCCCGGGTGGGGCCCTGTGTTGGCCCCAGGTCAGGCTCTGCACTGACAGCATGTAGTCTGCTGAGGATTCTCTTTCTCTCTCCACCTCTCCCCCACTTAATGTACACACACACACACACACACACACACACACACACACACTCTCTCTCTCTCTCTCTCTCTCTCTCTCTCTCTCAAAATAAACAAACATTAATAAATAAAAACAAAGGTGACTTCTATGCATTTTAGGACACCAGATTTTAAGAAATAAGAGGTGGAAGGAATACCCAAATAATTAATTGACTTGGCAAGAAAGCACAGCCTGTTCATTCCAGCTATCCTATACCAAGCCACTCTGCTAATACAATGAGAACTCTCATTTATCTCCATCTTTGATTACAGAGCTCTTTGGGAACTTCTCTTGCTATTTGGACTCTGGAGAAACCAGACATTCTTCAGGACTCACTCAGGAAAAATTATCTTTTACTTTTCTGAAACACACACACACACACACACAAAATTTTTCTTTAACATGGATCCAGTAATATTTTCTGCATTTATCACATTTTACTCTGCATTATAGTTATTAAAATAATCTTTCCTTTACACATTCTTGAGGTTGCAGGTCATGTATAATACCTGTTTGCTTTCCCATTTCCCATCACATTGTCTAGCAGGTTACAAATGTTTCTTGGGAAATTTGGACATTTAAGTCATTTGAATTCTTGCAAACATACACAACGATATTGTGTGGTTTGCTGTGTTTCACTTTGAAATGTAATGATAGTTTCATATAGTGAAATGAGTACTCAAAAATAACTTGGATATAATTAGGTTTATTATATTTGAAATAGGCTCTTTTGACTTTTACTAGTCTTCTCAGTCCCACAGAGGAGTACATGTAGGCCATACATGCTCACTTGGAGCAAGTCAAAGTTTATTAGGAAAAAAGAAATTGCCCACTGTTTTTGTCTTTGCACTAGAGAAGGCAGTTCTTTTCCTAAAGTAGATTGACAATGGCTGAGGCACAATATCAATATTGGCAGTTCACTATGCTCTGGAGACCTTGAGTCAGCAGACAAATATTCCCAAATGCACTCACTCTTATTACGCAAGAAATAAGCTGTAGGGAACTTTTGATTGCAAATGGTTCTAGTTTACTAAGGAAAGACTGTGGTCATTAGTGAGCATGTTTTATTGAAAACAGCCATTATGCTGAATGAGCATATTTAAGAAAGTTCAAGTGAGATGTCAGTGTTTGGTAAAAACTTTTAAAGTCAAATCAAAAGATTTGACTAGGAAATCTAGGAAAAAAATAACATTTCTGCTTATAGTTTATAAACCTATGTATTTCTGAAGGACCACAAAAAATTAGGTTACTATTCAGCCGCAGATGGCTTCTGAAACAATCTTGTCGTCCCCAAATTCTTTATATCAGATTCAACCCCTTCAGTAAAGTAGTATTTATTACAACTACCAAATGAAAAACAAATTTGCAATGCATTTTGGGGGCAGTAAGGTGAAGTATAAAATAAATCTTTGCTATTGAGAATTCTTGAGGTGAAAAAATATGGGAATACACAAAATAATTAAAGTAAAATGAAATAGGTGATTAAGTGCTGTATAAATGGGATAATTATAGGAATAAAGAGATTCAATATGGAGTAATAAAGGAAGAGTTCCATTAGAGAGGGCAAGTTTAACTAGAAACTGAAAGATAATTTAAATAAAAGAATAGGGAAAGATGACAGATACCTTGTACATAACCACAAAACAATATTTTAATCACTGAATGTATAGAGTGTGTTTTTTTTAAAGCTTATTTATTTTGACAGAGACAGAGACAGCACTTGTAGGGGAGGGGCAGAGGGAGGGGAATACAAAGAATGCCAAGCACACTCCACACTGTTAGCTTGGAGCCCGATGTGGGGCTCCAACTCATAAAGCCATGAGATCATAACCTGAGCTGAAACTGAGAATTGGACGCTTAACTGACTGAGACACCCGGGCGCCCCAGAATATACTTTTAAAGGAAAATTAACTTATCTTGCCACTAGGGAAGTAGAATATGATATAGGTAACTAATAGAATTTTAACTCTTGGCCATATAAAGTTTAAGTAAATTTTTTTTTAAATAAATCTCACATGATCTACAGATCATAGAAATCTTCCATGGCTTTGTCAGAATTCTAGCATCGTTCATTGGCTTGTTATAACAATAATCCCTCCTAAAGAAAACTGTGCCTCCCACAGTCTTGCTGCAGGATTCAACCTTAAGCAGCTAAACCCTGAAAATCCACTGCGTCATCAACTCTCTGACCTTCTCCCTAGTTACCATTCATGTAAGCAAGGAAGGACATATGATTCAAGGGCAGCTAATATAAATTTAGGACTTATATTGCTATAAAAAGCTGCAACTAGGGTTTTGGTTATACTGAAACCATCATGCTGCTTCTCTTGAAAGACTTGTAAGAATTATACCGTATAAACAAATAAGATAACTAAACAGAGAAGACTAGGGAATGTAGTTGAATTTTTACAGAGCATCTGAGTGAATCTTCATGTATATTTCTGCAACTACTGGGTCTCTGAATCTGACTTTGGTTGTCAATGATGCTTCCTTTCCCACAATGAAGTCTTCCTATATGAAGATTCCCATGTTTGTATTTCCATAAAGTTGTACTTTATTTACTTCCCTTTGTATATATCTCCTGACCTCTTAAGTTGTCTTGATAATGTCTGTTCATCACATTCCAAGAGTTTAAAAAAGCATGTTCTAGGAGCGTCTGGGTTGCTCAATTGGTTAAGCATCCAACTTCGGCCCAGGTCATGATCCCGCGCTTCCTGGGTTTGAGCCCCACGTCAGGCTCTGTGCTGACAGCTCAGAGCCTGGACCCTGCTTCAGATTCTGTGTCTCCCTCTCTCTATGACCCTCCCCTGCTTGTACTCTGTCTCCCAAAAATAAATAAATATGTTAAAAACTAAAAAAAAAAAAAAAGCGTGCTCTAGATGCCCTTGTAGTTTTCTCTCTGCCTGAAATACTTTCCATTCGCCTAATCTTACCTTCAGTTAGCTTATATATATGAATTTAAGGGTTTGTTCAGATGTACATTCCTGGGGAATTCAAAGATTCTTAATGTGCTTTCTTCTAGACTTCTATGTCACTTAAGGTCATGCCCATTTCATCACATTTACTACATTCTATTATGTGGCCCAGTAAATATCTTTTTCCACCAAACGGTAGGATTTGAAAACAAGTTCACTACTGGACTAATTTGAATAGTTCTGGGACTTACAGAATAGTACCTGGGTCATTATAGAGACTCAAAAATTACCAGGTGAATAAAAATGGTAATGCCTGTAAGTATTTAAATATTTGGAAGCTAAGAAATTTTAAGACATGACAAATGTTTTTTATGAGTCCAGAGGAAAGAATTACTTACTTTGATGTAGAGGAGTTTGACAATGAAAAGAATTAATACCAACATAAATATAAACATTAACACAATTCATATCATGGAGGTTATAAGAATGAAGTTAAAGTGGGGTATTACATGAATGTTGCAATAACTAGAATAAATTCAGTGATACAGAGTTAATGTGGAGATAATATATGTTGAAAAGGTTATTTTCAGTTGTGTTAATTTAGTGCCAAGTTATTACTACAAATTTACATTCTGTATGAATTTATAAAAATGTAAACTAGATTTATAACAGGAAAAGAATAGATAACAAATTCACTAGATTTTCTCAAATGATGTAGATATTTTTTGCCTATTTCTAAATGGTTCTAAAAATAGCATGTTGCTGAATTACAATCTTATTCTAAGAATTTTATGAAAATATCAATGGGATTTAAGCTATTTCTGTGGCTAAAGTATCTATATTATACAGTGAAATAAACTTAACATTTTAGTAAAAAAATGTATTTAATGCCAAATTTATTCTTTATGACTATACATAAAGAATTTTGTGGGCTTTTTTCCTACAGTTTAGGAAAACAAAAAGCTGAATAGTGAAGTTAACATGTGACTAAAATTCCTTAACTGTTCAGTCTCTACAAACACTCTCAAAAGCCTTCTTCATCTAACCCTGTCTCATATTTCATTGCAATGCTTGCCAATCAGTTACAGTCTTTGGCCCCATGTCACTTTCATCCCATTGGATGACTGTCATGGGAGCTGCCCAATGGTGCGCTGCTAATGAGGCAGCTTAAAGAGCAGCTGGGGAAGTGCAATTGCTGGATTAGGGTCAAGGCCAAGAGAGAAAATGGATGAGAGAGATCGAGTCTGAATGACTGCCAATAAGCAGGGGTTCTATTATCCTGCTAAAACAGGACATTCATTACCATCTATTGTAACATAATTTGGGTTCAGTCAAGCTGTCTCTCCCTCTCTTTGGATTTACAATTCATAAACCACAAATGGTCCAAAGGGTGCATTGTCCCTTGTGGCCCTGTAACCCTGGGTGAGGGAGAAGCATGGCAGAAATGAATGAGCTATAAAGTCCCTAGTGTGAGCACCATCAGGGCTGACACCTTGTTCCCTGAAGCTGTGACATAAGTTGTAGGCACAATGCCGAAAAAGTTTTGCATGTCTTTGGAGCCAGTTTGCTCATTAAGCAAAGATAAAATAAAAAGTCCTTGTTTATCCTTTGCAAAAATCAAATCCTGATGCTAACAGCCAGTATCTCCATGCTGATTTCCTCTTGTTACTGGTAAATTTACTGCACAGGAACAGAAGAGGCTTGTTTTTCCATAAGGAACAAACTCTTGGGTTTTTAGACCAAGTTCTTCTAAGTCTCAGAGAATAATCTATTTTTCCAGTAGTTTTGTGTTGTTTCTACATATGAAAAATGACATGTATAAAATTGCCTCATTATGTCTTTTTCTTCTTTAATCACAAAGCTTCCTTTAAAAAGGATAAATGTCCCTTCCCTTCTTCCTCTTCCCCTCTTTTTGTGCCCCTACTGGTCTTTTCCAATTGTACTACTTATTACCATTTGGATTCAGTTCTAAGGCCCACCTGCCATCTGAACTAATGGAACCATAGTGTTATTGTCTATGTGCTGTACTCGGTTAGGAAGGCAAATGAGCTTGGTGAAAAGAGAGCAAGTACAATAATTCAGAGCAAATTAACCAAGGCACAGTGAAAATAATTAATCACTGTAGTAACGAAAACATATGCATCATCTTTGTTCTAGCCTGATTGATAATGGAACACTGTTTACTTCTGGCTGTGGGGCAGGTAGACCTCACAGAGCATCCTCTACCAAAGGGTTGCTTCCATAAGTCACAGATGAAAGTACTGGAGGACAACTGGTAGTTCTTATACATCTTTTTAAATATGCCTTTAACATAGGTAACTTTTAGCTTGTTCTTGCATTTTCTGGATGTGTAAGAACCCAATCCATGTTGCCTTTCTTTCCTCAGGTGTTCAAGTTTCATCTCCTATGTATGACTGTTTCACACACCATTGCCTGGTGCAAATTTGCCATAATTTATCTCCTAATTATGTTTTCATATGCTTTATAAAAAGATTATCTTATGTTAAAATTTTGGCGTTTTGATTTTAAAGGCTTAACAGTGTAGGTATTTCAAACTGCCCAAACCATAGTAAACGATCGTTAGCAAAATCTGTCAATGATTCTTCTAAAGTCACTATAAATGTATTTACAAATTTCAAAATATACACTGCCTTATTTAATTCTTAGAAATAGAATTGTCTTGTAATGGATTTGGGACATTTAATATTATGTTTTAATGTATTATCATAACAACTCTGATACTTAACTGTAAAATGCCATATTCTGATCAACAATATCAACAATATCTGTAAGATCAAAGATGATCTTAATAGATCATCTTTATTGAAGGCATTTAGTGCTCAACACTGAGTTTGTGTGTTTGTGTGTGTGTGTGTGTGTGTGTGTGTGTGTGTGTGTAAATGTATTAATGTTCCTGAAAGCTTAAAATAGTTGATTAATTATAGCTATTTCCTTTTACAAAAGATAATGAGTTTCATCTGTGGATCATTGATCTAATAAGATATATATTTTTGATGCTAATACAACCCAGATGAATGAATGTAAAAGTAAATTTTTTGAGGATGTGGATGCTAGGTATTCAAATCTATGAAATTTAATCTTATATTGAATGATGCACATGGCCAGGCATAATAATTAGCCTGTGTTTTACAAATAGTTATGTGTCAGATTATACACATTGCTTTACTGAGGTAGTTTCCATTCTGAATTTGTTTATGAAATACATTCCTACCCTGACTCATTTAATTGTTCCTTTAACAAATATGGAGTCGGGGCGCCTGGGTGGCGCAGTCGGTTAAGCGTCCGACTTCAGCCAGGTCACGATCTCGCGGTCCGGGAGTTCGAGCCCCGCGTCAGGCTCCGGGCTGATGGCTCGGAGCCTGGAGCCTGTTTCCGATTCTGTGTCTCCCTCTCTCTCTGCCCCTCCCCCGTTCATGCTCTGTCTCTCTCTGTCCCAAAAATAAATAAACGTTGAAAAAAAAAAAAAC